>NC_090266.1:1122989307-1123290394 GCF_040414725.1 Anabrus simplex | reverse complement strand
GCTGGGGCAGAGTTTGCAAACGGCGTCCAATGAGATCCCACACGTGTTCGATTGGTGAGAGATCCGGAGAGTACGCTGGCCACGGAAGCATCTGTACACCTCGTAGAGCCTGTTGGGAGATGCGAGCAGTGTGTGGGCGGGCATTATCCTGCTGAAACAGAGCATTGGGCAGCCCCTGAAGGTACGGGAGTGCCACCGGCCGCAGCACATGCTGCACGTAGCGGTGGGCATTAAACGTGCCTTGAATACGCACTAGAGGTGACGTGGAATCATACGCAATAGCGCCCCAAACCATGATGCCGCGTTGTCTAGCGGTAGGGCGCTCCACAGTTACTGCCGGATTTGACCTTTCTCCACGCCGACGCCACACTCGTCTGCGGTGACTATCACTGACAGAACAGAAGCGTGACTCATCGGAGAACACGACGTTCCGCCATTCCCTCATCCAAGTCGCTCTAGCCCGGCACCATGCCAGGCGTGCACGTATATGCTGTGGAGTCAATGGTAGTCTTCTGAGCGGACGCCGGGAGTGCAGGCCTCCTTCAACCAATCGACGGGAAATTGTTCTGGTCGATATTGCAACAGCCAGGGTGTCTTGCACATGCTGAAGAATGGCGGTTGACGTGGCGTGCGGGGCTGCCACCGCTTGGCGGCGGATGCGCCGATCCTCGCGTGCTGACGTCACTCGGGCTGCGCCTGGACCCCTCGCACGTGCCACATGTCCCTGCGCCAACCATCTTCGCCACAGGCGCTGCACCGTGGACACGTCCCTATGGGTATCGGCTGCGATTTGACGAAGCGACCAACCTGCCCTTCTCAGCCCGATCACCATACCCCTCGTAAAGTCGTCTGTCTGCTGGAAATGCCTCCGTTGACGGCGGCCTGGCATTCTTAGCTATACACGTGTCCTGTGGCACACGACAACACGTTCTACAATGACTGTCGGCTGAGAAATCACGGTACGAAGTGGGCCATTCGCCAACGCCGTGTCCCATTTATCGTTCGCTACGTGCGCAGCACAGCGGCGCATTTCACATCATGAGCATACCTCAGTGACGTCAGTCTACCCTGCAATTGGCATAAAGTTCTGACCACTCCTTCTTGGTGTTGCATTTGCTCTGTCAGTCAGTGTACATCATCATTATAGACTGTTATGCCTTTCAGCGTTCAGTCTGCAAGCCTCTGAGAATTTACTAAACGTCGCCACAATCCTCGATTTGCAACTAGTGTTGTGGCCTCATTTAGTTCTATACCTGTTATCTTTAAATCGTTAGAAACCGAGTATAACCATCGTCGTCTTGGTCTCACTCTACTTCTCTTACCCTCCATAACAGAGTCCATTATTCTCCTATGTAACCTATCCTCCTCCATTCGCCCCACATGACCCCACCACCGAAGCCGGTTTATGCGTACAGCTTCATCCATCGAGTTCATTCCTAAATTAGCCTTTATCTCCTCATTCCGAGTACCCTACTGCCATTGTTCCCACCTATTTGTACCAACAATCATTCTTGCTACTTTCATGTCTGTTACTTCTAACTATGAACGAGATATCCTGAGTCCACCCAGCTTTCGCTCCCGTAAAGCAAAGTTGGTCTGAAAACAGACCGATGTAAAGATAGTTTCGTCTGGGAGCTGACTTCCTTCTTACTGAATACTGCTGATCGCAACTGCGAGCTCACTGCATTAGCTTTACTACAACTTGATTCAATCTCACTTACTATATTACCATCCTGGGAGAACACACAACCTAAATACTTGAAATTATCGACCTGTTCTAGCTTTGTATCTCCAAACTGACATTCAATTCTGTTCAATTTCTTACCTACTGACATCAATTTAGTCTTCGAGAGGCTAATTTTCATACCATACTCATTGCACCTATTTTCAAGTTCCAAGATATTAGACTCCAGGCTTTCGGCACAGTCTGCCATTAAAACCAAGTCGTCAGCATAGGCAAAATGCTTACTACATTTCCACCTAAGTGAATCCCTCCCTGCCATTTTATACCTTTCAGCAGATGATCCATATAAACTACGAACAGCAAAAGTGAAAGATTACAGCCTTGTCTAACTCCTGTAAGTACCCTGAATCAAGAACTCATTCTACCATCAATTCTCACTGAAGCCCAATTGTCAACATAAATGCCTTTGATTGATTTTAATAATCTACCTTTAATTCCATAGTCCCCCAGTATGGCGAACATCTTTTCCCTCGGTACCCTGTCATATGCTTTCTCTAGATCTACGAAACATAAACACAACTGCCTATTCCTCTCGTAGCATTTTTCAATTACCTGGCGCATACTGAAAATCTGATCCTGACAGCCTCTTTGTGGTCTGAAACCACACTGGTTTTCATCCAACTTCCATCAACGATTGATCGCACCCTCGTTTCCAAGATGCCAGTGAATACTTTGCCTGGTATACTAATCAATGAGATACCTTGATAGTTGTTGTAATCCTTTCTGTTCCCTTGCTTATAGATAGGTGCAATTACTGCTTTTGTCCAATTTAAAGGTAGGTACCTTACCAACATTCCTTGCTAATGTTATTATTCTATGAAGCCATTCATCCCTGCCTTCCCACTATACTTCACCATTTCAGGTCTAATTTAATCTATTTCTGCTGCTTTATGACAATGGAGTTTATTTACCATCCTTTCCACATCCTCAAGCGTAATTTCACCAAAATCATTTTCCTCCTCCCCATGAGCTTGGCTGTTCGCAACTACACCAAGAAGATTTCCTTTTACGTTGAGAAGATGTTCAAAATATTCCCTCCACCTCTCCAGTGATTCCCTGAGATCTATTATGAGTTCACCTGAATTACTCAAAACACTGTTCATTTCCTTTTTCCCTCCCTTCCTAAGATTCTTTATTACTGTCCAGAAAGGTTTCCCTGCTGCTTGACCTAGCCTTTCCAAGTTATTATCAAAATCTTACCAAGACTTCTTTTTGGATTCAAAAACTATTTGTTTCGTTCTGTTTCTTTCATCTACGTACAAATCCCTGTCTGCCTCGGCCCTTGTTTGGAGCCATTTCTGATAAACCTTCTTTTTACGTTTACAAGCTGCTCTCACTTCATCATTCCACCAAGATGTTCGCCTTTTCCCATCTTTACACACAGTTGTTGCTAGGCATTCCCTTGCTGTTTCTACTACAGCATCCCTGTATGCCACCTATTCACTTTCTATATCCTGAACCTGCTTACTGTCTACTGTTCGAAACTTCTCACTAATCATATCCATGTACTTCTGTCTAATTTCCTCGTCCTGGAGATTTTCTACCCTTATTCGTTTGCAGACAGATTTCATTTTCTCTACCCTAGGCCTGGAGATACTTAGTTCACTACAGATCAGATAGTGGTCTGTATCATCGAAAAATCCGCGAAAAACTCGTACATTCCTAACAGATTTCCTGAATTCAAAGTCTGTTAAGATATAGTCTATTATGGATCTGGTACCCCTAGGCTCCCATGTGTAGCGGTGAATAGCCTTATGCTTGAAGAATGTATTCGTAACAGCTAAACCCATACTAGCACAGAAGTCCAGCAAACGCTTCCCATTCCCATTAGCTTCCATATCTTCCCCACATTTACCAAACACCCTTTCGTATCCTTCAGTTCTCTCCCCAGCTCTCGCATTGAAATCGCCCGTTAGCACTATTCTATCCTTGCTGTTGACCCTGACCACGATGTCACTCAATGCTTCATAAAACTTGTCAACTTCATCCTCATCTGCACCCTCACATGGTGAATACACGGACACAATTCTTGTCCTAATTCCTCCCACTGACAAAACTACCCACATCATTCGCTCGTTTACGTGCCTAACAGAAACTATGTTGCGTGCAATGGTATTCCTGATAAAGAGCCCTACCCCAGACTCTGCCATTCTCTTTCTAACACCCGTCAAGTACACTTTATAATCTCCTATCTCTTCCTCATTGTCTGCCCTTACCCGAATATCACTTACTCCTAGCACATCCAGATGCATCCTCTTTGCTGACTCAGCCAGTTCTATCTTCTTTCTTCCATAAGCCCCATTAATATTGATAGCTCCTCATCGAATTCCATTTCGTTCGCCAAGTTGTTTCCAAGGAGTCCCTCGCCTGTCAAATGGGAGTGGGACTCCATTACTCCCATAAGTCCGAGGCTTGCTTAAAGTGTTCTGAGCTCGGTAAATTCGTGAAGCAGGATGCTGCCCTACTTGCACATAGTCCAAGTGAGGATCTCTCCTCTAACGGGTTATGGACCACCGGTGAATTATATTGTCCTAGCCGCCTGAGCACAAGGAGGGCCACGACTCAGAATATGTCGGAGATGCCCACTCCCATTCCATAGCAACTGGTATCCCGACTCTCAGGACCACTTACTAGGCCAGTCGGCCGTTGCCCATGGTTCACGAACTAGGACGTGACTACAGTAACCCACAAACATGAACCATTTATAACTAAATATACTACGCTAAATAGAATGGTTGCGAAAGAGAGACTTTTGTTAGCCTCGCCAGAATTATCTCTACTTCTCGTCCTAAGTATTTGCAGTAATAGAGTGATACACAGGAATACGAATTATCTCACCGCATCATTTCAGTGGAGCTGGGTAGCGTTTCTTCAGTTCCTCAAGGTCACGTTCCTCCTTCGCTCGATGTTTCACATCACCAGCGCGCAC
The DNA here is from genome assembly GCF_040414725.1 of Anabrus simplex. NCBI lineage: Eukaryota > Metazoa > Arthropoda > Insecta > Orthoptera > Tettigoniidae > Anabrus > Anabrus simplex. Next base: position 1,123,285,721 of record NC_090266.1, on the reverse strand, counting down.
ACTTATAACACCATCCATAGTCCACACTGAATTTAGTCCGAAATGTCTCACAGCACGTTTGAGAATATCAGTACGGGTCTTAGTTAGGTCCTCCCGTTTAGTTATACCGCTGTTCTTTAACAGCCTCTTTGATTTGAAGACTGCATTTCGGTAGGCGTATGAAACAAATTTCACAATGATGGGCCTGGTTTTGTTGTGACTTCTGGTACCAACTCTGTGTGAACGGTTGATCATCGCGGGATCAAGTGGAACATTGATCCGAGTGGCAATCTCATGAATGCGCTTGTCCGTGTCTTCCCCTGCAGTTTCAGGTACTCCAAATATACGTAAACTGTTCCGACGTTGGTAACTTTCCAACTCATCTGGCCTATCGTCTAACTGCCATTGAAGTTCAGTTATTGCCTCGTCTCGTCTGCTGAGTTCACATTTTAATTCTCTTATTACATCAGTATTAAAATCAATACTTTCCTTAAGTTTCTGTGTGAAATTTTCGGCTACCCTATCTACAAGTTCGTCGAGGAGTGAACTTTTCTTAATGAGGTTATCCAACGTTAGCGACACCGTAGTATCTATAACCTCCTTGCTTACACTGGTTCGCAAAGTGTCCGATGGAGTGCACTGATCATCACAGGCCAAGATGTTGGCAGCGCTGTTCTATGAATTTACAGAACGGTTGATGTTCTTCGCTTGTTCCCGCGTAGTTTCAGCAGTTGCCACATGAGAGCGTGGGCTGTCACTGTTCATTTCCTTGCCGTTAGAGTGTGGGATGGCACTCCTGCTCGCGGGCTGAGCGATGCGGGCTTTAGCCTTCACTTGTTTACGTGAGTTACCCATTGTAATTCTATAAACTTTTGCAAATTACTTACGAATCACGATACCTTCTTCCAATTAAGGTGCCACTGCACATGCACAGGTTAAAACACCACTGAATGCATCTTGATATACACTTAACACCGTCTTATGACACCTTCGCAATGATAAATACTGGAGAGGCTCTCACTCGCGTCTATACCACCATGAGGGTTGGGGGTGGGCGAAGATATACGAAGACGTACACCGTCAGATTTCAAGTTTATTTAATAATAACGCCTCATACCGATGCTAGGTCAGTGGTATTGTCGGCGATAGTGGAGAAAGATCTCTTTCTCCCCCAAAGTTGGGATTGTATTTATGTTCAGTCCGTCAGCGATGCCGCTGGTGGGATCCTCAACAGCTCCGCCATCAGCCGTCATAGATGGCCTAGGCATCACTGATGAGGCGTACTAGGGAAATGAGGAGTGAGGTAGTTTTCCGTTGCTTTCCTCACCGAGCCAGAGTTGCTATTACATATCAGTCTACCAAGCCCACTGAAATGCATACACCAACCGACCCTATGAGCAACATTTTCACACCATTCATAGCAGGGACTGACTGCATAAGGAATGGCATTACTAGCATCGTTCATACCTCAGTCACTTTCATATTGTCAAAGCCAAGGATAAGACAGAGACAGATCTATGAAAGTAACAAAATTGCTCTAGCCTATACCAGAAGACATAGTGCACTGTAAACACTAGGTCCTGCCAGCAAAGGTGGAAAGTTGGGATACAAATGGGTAAATCTAATGATTCTTTAAGTTTGGTGGTATCTGCCGCAACCCTGCCTCCAGATTGAACATTTCTAATTAGTAATTCATAAATTAATTCCTCCTTGCGCAAGTAGCCGGGATGGAGGACTTCGCGAGGGCCAGACATGATGATAAAACATTTACAAATTAGAAGAAAGAGAAAAAAATATTCCAGCGACTTAGAAAATTCTTAGAGTTCGGTGCGGATTCTATGTTTAGCTGTCAAAAAGGGCTTAATTGAGACCCATTGAACCAAGCTCTGCTACCACTTGTTTCGGGGTATCTGTGGAGCAGAAGGATGTTAAAGGAGGTGCCGCTGTGAACGGGTCTATCTACAATATCAAGAATTGAATTAAAATTGTAAAAGGTTATATTTTTCTTTTAGAACTTCAGATTTAACAATCTTTCACTGAGTGAACACAATAATATATCAGGTACAATGACAATCTTGAAACAAGTCAAGAAAAATACAGAAGTATTGAATCCTACAGGTCCTGGGCTTCAAGCCCCTCGCTTTACAATTCTTGAGCTCCCAGCTCAAATTTACAAAAGAGCATAAATTTATTCAAGGGCAGAAATCCCCTAATTCAAAGAGCACTTGCTCCTAAAATTACAATATTTAGCCTTCCAGAGGCACTCGTTACAATTACAAAACTAGAAAAAGAGCTAACAGGCTCTCGGTTCCATACTGCCTACTCAAGGCAACATTATATCAATCTCTGGTCTCTCAAACCACCATTTAAAAATGGAACTTATTTTTACAGGGGTATTAAATACCCAACCTACTAGGCCTTCGTGGAATAAGAATAACAGGTTAAATTAATGGCCCGAACACAGAATGAATGGAGGCGTATACTTGAACTCCTAGATATGAACACTAAAAAAACCTAAGGGGCTCTAGGCCGATGAAACAGGGGTTATTCCCAAACTACTGAGGTGACTCGTATAGAAATTACTTTAACACATTACAGGCAGAAAACGTTACCAAACGAAGTCACCTCAAACCAAGATGAAGGGGAGCTCGAGAGGGTACTACACTCTCTATCCCCTATTTACAGTTAAAGATTTTATGAAATTTTTACGTTAGCCGAAAGATGATTTACACTTTTGAAAAGTAGGTTACATAGTTAAAGATTCGGACCTTTCCCACGGATTAAACTGCGGAGGTAGCAAGAAAGAATAAAGTTATGTGGCCATTACCTTGTAGATGTTCTAGCTGCCGATGAAAGAGGCCGCCCGCCTTCTGCTTAACACACACTCTCAGATAGATGACGATCAATTGGCCAAGAAACCTGGAAAGTCGCAGTTTATAAACCCTCAGGGAAGGTTCGAGATCATTGAAGATTAATCAGGGCGCACCCTCTTAATTTTATTGGTTAAATTCAAAAGTAACACTCAAAATCGAACAAGAAGCCTGTGATAGGTTGAAAATTAATTACAGAAATTTTTTATTGGCCAGATTCAAAACTGGCGGAAAGAAAAAGGAAATATTGCCAACCCAAAATTAATGAACGTCAATCAGTTACAAAAAGCTAGAAATACGAAACTTCCTTAAAATATAAGTTTTTACACCTCGCACCAGGGTGCATGATCATAATTTTTTATGTAGTGTCATCTATGGAAGAAAGTCGAAACTTCTTGATGAATGGCAAACAAAACCAGGAGAAATTCACTCAGTTAGGAAACTTCACAATAACAAAGTTAATCAATATTTTACTGGTGACATCTTCTGATTAAAGTTCCAAGTTGGTGTAGTTTCATTTTCACAGTTTTGTCAATAGACGAGTTCATTTAGGCGCTAATTTTGAATGCGCGGCGTTGAGGTGTACCTGCCGGTACAATTGTTATTATTATTGTTACCGTATTTTGGTGGATCAGCAGAGGTGAAAGAAGGTGCGGGGTGGAATTGATTAACTACAAGGCCGAAAGATGAATTTAAAATTTAAATAAATGTTATATTATCAATAGACAACAAGATTTAACAAAAGTTTACATAGAATTTGAAAACTTAACAAGTCGATCAGGTACAAGACCAGAAAAGCAAGGATTTAGAGACAAATTAATGATCTGGGCTTCAAGCCCCACCTTTTACAAACTCTGAGCTCTCAGCTCACAACCACAAAATACCAAAGGGCAGAAAACCCCTAATTACATGGAGCACGTTGCTCCCACCTCGTAATGTCAAGCCTCCTAGAGGCACCTTTCGAAATACCAGAAAAAGCTGACCCGCTCTCAATCGTCCAAGCCTATTAAAGGCAATAACAGACTATTACACTTAACTGCCATCAAGGCTCAACTTATAATGGAACAGGGGTATCTCGTACCCAATCTACTGGGCCTTCGCAGGAAGGAAAACAAAAAAATACAAAGCGGAATGGAGGTGAGTACTTGCACTCCTACATGAAAGCTTGTTAAAACCTAAGTGGCGTTGAGCCGATACACAGTGGCTATTCCCATACTATAGAGGTGACTCGTATTAGAAAAATTTTAACACATTAGGGAAAAGTAGAAACTAAGTTACGAAAACATAGTCAACTCAATTCAGAAATTAAGGGGAACTCGAGAGGGTAAAGCACTCTCTATCCCCGATTTACAGTTAAAGTAACAAGAAAATGTTTACATAAGCCGGCACTAAGTTACATTTTTAAACAGGTAGGATACTTTGAAAAGGTTTCGAACCTTCCCCGGGGGTTAAACTGCCGAGCAATCAAAAATTAAAGATGTTAGAAGGCCATTAACTTTGCTGAAGAGCTGCTGCTCGAAGGAAGAGGCGCAACCCGCCCCCTGCTATACTTCCATACACTAAGCTAGATGTTGTTGAAGTGGCCACAAGCCATGAAAATCAGCAGTTTTTAAACCCTCATGGAAGATTCGAGCCCTTTCATGAATAATTAAGACACACCCACAGGCGTTTATTGGTTGCCCAGAATTTACACATTAAAATTGGAGAAGAAGGACACTATTGGTCCAAAATTAATTAAAGAAATTCCGGATTGGCTAAGTTCAAAACTGGCGGAAAGAAAGATTTATATTGCCAACCTACAAATGAAAGAACGAAATTTATTTATAGGAAAACTTATGAGTATAAAATATCTTCAAGGAAAGTTCCATCACTTCGCACCAGAGTGCATGATCATAGTTTTTGGTAGAGACATCTGTGAGAGAATGTCCACACTTCTTGATAATTAGTAAACAAAAGCAATCCGAAATTAACACAGTGACATCTTCAGATAAACGGTTGAATTAATTCAGTTTTAAAGTTCGGAGTTTCAGCTGTAGAGGAGTACCTTAAGGCGGAAAATTCAAATGTGCGGCGTATAGGTGTACCAACCGGTACAATTATTATTATTATTATTATTATTATTATTATTATTATTATTATTATTATTATTATTATTATTATTATTATTATTGCGGGGTAACGTGGAACGCAGAGGTGAAAGAAGGTGCCGGGTTGAATGGGTCTAACTACAATGTCAATAATAGAATTTAAAACTTAACCTGAAAGTTATATTTTCAGAACTTTAAACTTAACAATTTTTTCATGAGAATATTACAGGTACAAGTAGCAATCATTAACCAAGATTGGGAAAAATCCAAGATTCATAACCTTAACACTTTGGGCTTTAGGCCCCTAGATTTACATTTCCTGAGCTACAAGCTCAAATTTACAAAGAGCATAAATTTATTCATGGGCAGAAATCCCCTAATTCATGGAGCATTTGCACCCAAAATACAATATCTAGCCTTCCAGAGGCACTCGTTACAGTCACAAAATTGGAAAAAGCGCTAACAGGCTCTCATTACTTCTAGCTTATTCAAGGCAATATCCAAACATTACAATCACTCGCCCATCAAGACACAACTTACAAATTGAAATATAGTTATACAGGGGTATGTAGTACCCAACCTACAGGGCCTTTGCGGCAAAGAACAGGTTAAGTAAATGGCCCGAAACACAAACTGAAAGGAGGCGTATACTTGCACTCGTAGGTATGAACACTAAAACAACCTAAGGGGCTCTAGGCCGATGAAGCAGGGGCTATTCCCAAACTACTGAGGTGACTCGTATAGAATTTACATTACCACAATACAGAATGAAAAGCAGGTATGAAACGTAGTCACCTCAAACCAAGATGAAGGGGAGCTCGAGAGGGCACATCACTCTCTATCCCCGATTTACAGTTAAATATTTATGAAGTTTTTACATTTACCGGCAGAAAGTTACATTTTTAGAAAAGAAGGTTACATAGTTAACGATTCGGATCTTTCCCTCTGGTTAAACTGCGGAGTTAGCAAGAAAGAAAGATGTTATGTGCCCATTACCTTGTAGATGTACTACTGACCGAAGAAAGAGGCCACCCGCCTCCTGCTTTGACACACACACTTAGTAAGATGACGATCAATTGGCCAAGAAACGTGAAAAGCCGCAGTTTATAAACCCTCAGGGAAGGTTCGAGATCATTCAAGATTAATCAGGACACACCCTCTTAATTTTATTGGTTAAACACAAAGTGAAGAAGAAATACGGGATTGGTTGGAATTTAATTACAAAAATTAGGGATTGGCTAGATTCGAAACTGGCGGAAATAAAAGGAAGAATTGCCAACCCAAAAATGAATGAACATCATTCAGTTACAAAAACCTAGAAATACAAAACTTCTTTAAATCATAAGTTCTTTCACTTCGCACCAGGGTGCATGATCATAGTTTTTAGTGGTGTCATCTGTGGGAGAATGTCCAAATTTCTTAATGAATGTCAAACAAAACAAGTACAAATTCACTCAGGTTCGGAAACTGCACAATAACAAAATTACTCAATATTTAGGTGGTGACATCTTCTGATTAAAATTCCAAGTTTGTGTAGTTTCAGTTTCACCGTTTCACCAATAAAGGAGTTCATTTAGGCGCTGAATTTGAATGCGCGGCGTTAGGGTGTACCTCCCGGTACTATTATTATTATTATTATTATTATTGTTACGGAGTTATCCGTGGTAGTTAGAGGTGAAAGAAGGTGCGGGCTGGAATAGGTCTCAACTACAAAATTAAAGTTAATTTAAAACTTTAACAAAGGTTATATTTTCAAAACTTAACAATGGTAACATAGAATTTTGAGCGTACAACAAATAACAACAGTTAAATCAGGTACACAGCAACTTTACAATTCTGGGCTACAAGCCCCAAAGTCTGAGCTCCCAGCTCACACCCACAATTCAACAAAGGGCAGAAAACCCCTTCAGTACCTGGAGCTCTTGCTCCCGCTTAACAATGTCAGGCCTCCTAGAGGCACTTTCCAAAATACCAGAAAGAGCTGACCTCCTCTCTTTTTCTTTTTACCAGCCTTATCAAAGGCCACAACAATCCTTACTCCTCACTGCCCTCAAGGCACACATACAGTGAAACAGGGGTATCTAATACCCAACCTACAGGGCCTTTGCATGTAACTTGCACTCCAAAACACACCTTTAAAACCTAAGTGGCTCTAGGCCGGAACAGAGGGGCTAATCCCAAGCTAGGGAGGTGACCCGTATTAGAACTTTAATACATTAAGGAAGAGAAGAAACGGTTATGAAAACGTAGTCACCTCAGTTTCAAAATGAAGGGGAGTTCGAGAGGGTAAAGCACCCTCTATCCCCGCTTTACAGTGAAAGAAATTTGTAGATTTTACATAGACGGAAAGAAGTTTATATTTTAACAAGATGGGTTACATATTAAGGGATTCAAACCCTCCCCGAGAGTTAAACTGCTGAGCTAGCAAGAAATAAAGATGTTAAAAGGCCATTACCTTGTAGAAGAACTGCTGCTAGAAGAAAGAGGCGCTTCCCGCCCCCTGCTACATATCCACACACTGAATTAGATGTTATCCTAGTGGCACCGAGACAAGAAAATCAGCAGTTTTTATACCCTCGTGGAAAATTCGAGACCTTTCAGGAATGAGTAGACACACCCCCTCAATTTTATTGGGTCGTTAAAAGTTACATATCAACATCGAAAAAGAAAGACACTATTGGTCAGAAATTAATTACAAAAATTAATGATTGGTTAAATTCAAAACAGGCGGAAAGAAAGGATAACTGTTGCCAACCCACAAACCACAGAACAAAATTTAGTAAAAACAAAACTTAGGAATACAAAATTTCTTCAGGAGAGTACATTCCATTACACCAGAATGTATTACCATAGGTTTTTGGTAGAGACATCTGTTAGAGAATGTTCACACTTCTTGATCAATAAAAAAAAGAAGCAAATCAAAACACTCAGTGACCTCTTCTGAAAACTAGTAGAGTTAGTTCAGTGGTTAAAGTTCTGGGTTTCTCCAGTAGAGAAGTTTCAATTGGCGCAAGATATGAACTTGCGTCGCGTAGAGGTGTACCGCCCGGTACAAACCTCCCCCGCCCCAAAAGTCCATCCATGGGGTGACACAGAGAAAAAAAATGTTCCAAAACCAAGTCCAAGTTGGTGGTTTTGATTATAGAAATTAGTTGCAGAAGGATTTAGAAAAGAAAATAAAATTTTCCAGTAGTCGAAGATTTCTTAAATGGTCTGATGAAACTAGTTTAAGTCCAGCTTTAGAGTTTCTTAGTAGTAGATTTTGATGAAAGGTCTCTATGTTTGTAGTGGTTGAATTCAGAAAAGAAACTTTAATTCTTGAAAGGAAAAACTTTTTTTTAGTCCACCAAATGTTAATTGGAGCAAAATCTAGTAATTGCGGATATGCAATGTCCATGTAGCTTAAGAAGTATATAAGCTGTCGATTAATTTTGACTGTAAGAACTGTCGCCGCTGCTTGTATTCGGAGGAGGCTGGTCGGACCCCTCAAGTACCCTGAGATACACCTCTCCCGCTACTATGAGAGGGGTAGTCGTGGTGAAGCACGCCGCAGACGCGACGATTTTTTACAGTCCTCGAGCAGTTTGCAGGTGGTGCGCCGCACATCAGCCTTGGCCGGAAGGAGGACTCCGGCTCGCCGTACACTGGTTGACCTCACTGGAGTGGAGTGGGCCCGTACCCCACCTCAGTGGCGGTACGGCGCCGCATGGCTGCGGGGGCACTGAAACATTAAGATCTCGGCGGCAGAATTTTGTTGGAAAATAATGTTTTAGGGTACTATCTTGGAGTTGAGGCTGATGGGCCAGCGGCGTGGGACCTTTTATTTTAATGCTACTGGTGTGGTTTAGCAGGAGACGGGAGCTTGGTAATAGCCATACGGAAGGGACAGCAGAGTAACTTCAGGGAAGGTTTCACAAAATTTATACAGAGCAGATAACAAAAAAAAAACCGAAATGTAAAACTAGAAGGGGCAGAAGGCCTAGGATTTAGAGAAAAATATAACCTTTTGGGGTTCTTACAAGATGTTTAAGATCCAAGGAGCAAGTAAATTACACAGGTTTCACCTGGGACAGGTGAACCCTAAAGATTCTCTCGGTGGCTGGATTGCTCCCTAACAATGTCACCGGCGTTAAAAAATCCAAGACGGTGCACGGCCCATGAATTCTGTGGGCAAGCTGGCCCGCGGGAACAAAATTCCTGACCATAACTTGGTCTCCTTAAGATGGTGGGACTCCGTCCACGATCATATCTTTCCCTAACCTTTTCATGGGAAATTTTAAGATTGGCCTTGACCTTCGTCCAAAGATCTCTAATATTATCTGGATCTATTGTCTCGGGTAGAATATCACTAAGAGACCAAAGGTTAGAGAGCGGCGTGTTGGGAACAAACTTGAACATCAAAGAAGCTGGAGTAAATTTATGGGATTCATGAACCGCCGAATTCAAAGCAAAAGCTAACAAATTCAGGGACGTGTCCCACCTAGAATGATCATCGTGATGATAGGCAATAAGAGCCGACCTCAGATTACGATTGACCCGTTCAGCTAGAGATGGTTGAGGATAGTAAGCAGAGGTAGTCACATGAGAGATGGACAAATCAAAACAGAATTTACGAAAGAGATTGGAGGTGAAAGCTTTAGCGTTATCAGAAACAATGTATTGACACGGACCAAAAGAAGCAAAGATAGAATTTAAACAAGAAATGTTGGACTGAGCGGTAGCCAGCTTAGTCGGAAATAACCATGAGAATCTAGTGAAGCCATCTACACACACAAGGATGAATTTTTTGGCATTCCCCTTTGACTGGAGAAAGGGTCCGACGTAGTCGATATACAGTCGTTCCATGGGGCGCGACGCTTGATGAGAAGACAAGAGCCCTTGCTTAGTGGACACGGTGGGTTTACTCAGCCAACAAGATTTACAAGCTTTTACCAATTCACGAATTTCACCGTCCATACCCTTCCAGATGAACATTTCACGGATCTTTTCACGGGTTTTGAAGATGCCTAAATGCCCCCCTAGTGGGGTCTCATGGTAATACTTGACGATCATAGGTACGAGAACAGCGGGAACCCCAACTTTCATCTTCTTATCATGCCTCGACGGGCAACATAAAACACCATTCCTCAATACATAAGGGACGACATGTTCCCCAAAAGAAAGGGTTTCCATGATAGGGGCCAACGTCGGATCTTCACCTTGATATTTTTCAAGATCCCTAAACAACATGGGAGCATCCGATAGTATGGCATTTACGCCAGCAGGTATGGACTCGGGAAGTGAAGAACAGTCTTCCTGTTCAAGGGGCTCTACATCATTAGAAAACATACGGCTTAGTCCGTCTGCCACAACATTTTCCGTACCTCTAATATGCCTAACGTCAAATTGGAAGGCAGAAATTCTGATGGCCCAGCGGGCTATGCGACCAGTACGACGCGGCCTAGCTAAGACCCAGATTAAGGCTTGGTTATCAGTCTCCAAGTCGAACTTGACATGTTCCAGATAGAGGCGGAAATTTTCTAGAGCAAACAGCCAAACCCTCAAGTTCATAGATGGAATACTTGGATTCTTGGGCCGATAGTGTCCTAGATGCATAGGGGATGGGTCGCCTCCCTAGTTCAGTCTCTTGAAGAAGAACTGCAGCTACAGCCGACGACGATGCGTCGGTTTGGACGATGAATTTCTTAGAGAAATCAGGCATGGCCGGAACAGGGGCATTACACAGAGCTAATTTGAGATCTTCAAAAGCGGCTTGTTGAGAAAGTCCCCACTCAAATTTGACGCCTTTCCTACGAAGTAAGTTCAAGGGCGCCGCTCTATTGGCGAAATTGGGAATAAATTTCCTGAAGAAATTCACCATACCAATGAACCTACCAATACCTTTGATGTCCTTGGGAGGTTTGAAATCACGGATGGCCTGTGTTCTAGAATGATCTACAGCGACACCATCGGGCGACACAATGTGCCCTAGAAATGACATAGAAGGCTTAGCAAAAGCGACTTTGGGCAGCTTAACTGTTAACCCTGCCTTACGAAGACGATTAAGTACCTCTTTCAGATGATCAAGGTGTTCTTCAAAGGTCTCAGAAAATACGACATCATCAAGATAATGGTACAGAACTCGAATTTGATGTCGGAGAAGACCCTATCCAGCAATCTCGTAAGCACACCTGCTCCCGTTGGGAGCCCGAAAGGCACGCGGTTGTATTCGTACAAGTTCCAATCTGTGGCAAAAGCTGTCAGGTGTTTAGATTCCTCTGCTAGCGGTATCTGATTATAAGCATGATTAAGATCTATGTTGGTAAAGAACTTAGCTTTACGAAACCATGAGAAACAAGAGTGAAGGTCTGGAAGGGGCACAGATTGTAACACCACCTTCCGATTGAGAGCCCTACAATCAATCACAGGCCTGAAGCCACCTTGGGGTTTCGGAACAAGAAAAATAGGCGATGAATACGCCGACTTAGAGGGCCGAATAATACCATCTTTCAACATCTGATCTATGATTTCCTTCAAAGCCTTCATTTTGGGTGGAGACAGCCTATAAGGTGGAAATCGGACCGGAATCGAATCAGTCACCTCAATCTTGTATTCGATAAGGTCAGTAACACCAAGAGTCTCGGAGAAAACATCCGGAAACGACTGACACAACTTACGAATACTCTCTGCCTGCTCCCAGGTAGATGTCTAAGGTCTAACAACATCTCATCCTGGGTAGGCGAAACAGATGAACACGACACAGAACTACATTTTAATAGGTGAATTTTACAATTAGCAGCAAATTTGAACGTGCACGACTTGCTCTGAATGTCGAGCACTAGACCAGTAAAAGACATGAAATCCGCTCCCAAAATAATGGGGCAAGACAACTGTTTAGGCACCAACAATTTAACCTTCCAAGTAAATTTAGCAATTCTAATTTTGACATGCACAAAACCTAAAATTTCTAATGAGTTCGCCGAAACATATTGAACCGAAGTCGAACAAAAATCAGGAAGTTTACAAACAGTTTTCAATTTGGAGTACCATTCAGCCGAAATAATAGAACAAACACTGCCAGAATCTAATAGAGCTGTTACAGGTTCATTATTCAATTCAATTTTGAGAAAGGGAACTGGTGCGGGTTAATCCGCCGCAATTCTGAGACATTCTGTGGGACATTCAAATGGGAATGTAGAACAGTTCTGATTTTTCCCTGAATTTTCGTCGGATTTAACCTGGGCTGAGCCTTGAAAAGATGAATCTGCTGACTCAGCCGCAGCCACTAGTCACTTATGCTTGTTGGTAGAAGTTGCACCCGAAGTTGAGCAGGAGGGGGTGCTGCTAGCATTAGGGCAGTTCTTGGCAATATGTGAAAACGCGCCACATTTAAGACAGCCTTGTGATGACCCTGCTGCATTCCTGGTCCCATTGGTTTTAATCAAGGGGCACTTGTTCCGAAGATGGTCAGGTGACCCACAAGCATAGCATTTGCGGGGTGTTACGGGTCGGCGAGGTGGAGGCCGAAAATTACTAGAGAATGGAGGGGGCTCTTTCGCGACACGTAAGGTGTCGGCGTATCTAACTCCTTCCGCTGAGACAGCCATAGCCTCCAATTCAGGAAAAGTTTGAGGACGCGACGCAAAGCACAAGTATGACATGTATGACGGAGAAATGCCTTCCACAATGGCCTGTACAATCTTATCTTCAGGGAAGTGAAGAGCAAACACCCTGGTATAGAATTTAATATCTGGGATGAAGTCGGCAAGATTTTCATCCGGCCGCTGTACACGGTGATATTACTTCTGAATTAGTGATGACCTTGCCCGAGCCGGGATAAAATTTGCTAACAGGTGTGCATGAAACTCTTCAATAGTTGATTGTTCGGCAATTGCCCTAACTATCTTGTCTGAGAGGACACCAATGGAATAAGGGTAAATAATTTGAAGGATTTGACTCGGAGAAAGAGAAAAAAACAAGTGCATGATCCTGAAATTCAACGAAGAATCTTAAGAATGAAATAACGTCACTGGTAGAGTTAACAGAAAACTTAGAAATACCTCTGAGCAACATTGCTAAAGGAGGGGGCAAACTGCTGAAGCCGGGGGACATAGTAGGTAGAGGCCTAAGTGGTGAAGAAGCCGTTTCTGAAGGTGCATTATTCAAAGAGGTACGACGTTCAAACTCATTGTCTAATGGGGCAGAGGTTTGTTGAGCTCCTACAGATTTCCTATTTGCTTCTCCTTTAGAAGACTCTTCCTCGCTAACTACGTTTACCGTAGCGGGTTGATCAGTTTTGGGAGGTACTGCCCCAGTTAACAATAGGCTAACCTTACTGGACAAATCGGAAAGGTTTTCGAGGACAGCACTAGCCTCCTTCCCTTGAATGTCATTCAACTTTAGAGACAACAGATCGTTAACTCTCTTAGAAAAATGAAATAATCTAGCTTGCACACGTTTAAGTTGATTAGGTGATGGATCACCCCCTTCAGAAAAACTAACTACCGATGCTAGCTCAGTAGCATTATCAGTGATCGTGGAGAGAGCGTCATCAATCTCTTTTTCTCCCAAAGTCGGGATGGTAATAGGCAAATCAAGGGAATCTTTTAGCTTATTGGTATCTACCGCAACCGTGCCCCCAGAATGAACATTTCTAATTGTTGATTCATAGATTAATTCCTCCTTGCGCAAATAGCTAGGATGGAGGACATCGCGAGGGCCGGGCATGATGGCAGAACTTTTACAAATTTAGAAAAAATAAAAAAAACAGCGACCGAGAAAATTGTTAGAGTTCGAAACAAAAGCAATGTTTAGCCATCAAAAGGGGCTAAATTGAGACCCATTCAACGACGCTCTGCTACCACTTGTTACGGAGTTATCCGTGGTAGTTAGAGGTGAAAGAAGGTGGGGGCTGGAATAGGTCTCAACTACAAAATTAAAGTTAATTTAAAACTTTAACAAAGGTTATATTTTCAAAACTTAACAATGGTAACATAGAATTTTGAGCGTACAACAAATGACAACAGTTAAATCAGGTACACAGCAACTTTATAATTCTGGGCTACAAGCCCCAAAGTCTGAGCTCCCAGCTCACACCCACAATTCAACAAAGGGCAGAAAACCCCTTCAATACCTGGAGCTCTTGCTCCCGCTTAACAATGTCAGGCCTCCTAGAGGCACTTTCCAAAATACCAGAAAGAGCTGACCTGCTCTCTTTTTTTTACCAGCCTTATCAAAGGCCACAACAACCCTTACTCCTCACTGCCCTCAAGACACACATACAATGTAACAGGGGTATCTAATACCCAACCTACAGGGCCTTTGCATGTAAAAAACAAAACCTCAGGATGAGTTACTGGCCCAAAGTACAGAAGGAACTGGAGGCGTGAACTTGCACTCCAAAACACACCTTTAAAACCTAAGTGGCTCTAGGCCGGAACACAGTTGCTAATCCCAAGCTAGGGAGGTGACCCGTATGATAACTTTAATACATTAAGGAAGAGAAGAAACGGTTATGAAAACGTAGTCACCTCAGTTTCAAAATGAAGGGGAGTTCGAGAGGGTAAAGCACTCTCTCTATCCCCGCTTTACAGTGAAATAAATTTGTAGATTTTACATAGACAGAAAGAAATTTACATTTTAACAAGATGGGTTACATATTAAAGGATTCGAACCCTCCCCGAGAGTTAAACTGCTGAGCTAGCAAGAAATAAAGATGTTAAAAGGCCATTACCTTGTAGAAGAACTGCTGCTAGAAGAAAGAGGCGCTTCCTGCCCACTGCTACATATCCACACACTGAATTAGATGTTATCCTAGTGGCACCGAGACAAGAAAATCAGCAGTTTTTATACCCTCGTGGAAAATTCGAGACCTTTCAGGAAGGAGTAGACACACCCCCTCAATTTTATTGGGTCGCTAAAAGTTATACATCAACATCGAAAAGAAAGACACTATTGGTCAGAAAGTAATTACAAAAATTAATGATTGGTTGAATTCAAAACAGGTGGAAAGAAAGGATAACTGTTGCCAACCCACATACCACAGAACAAAATTTAGTAAAAACAAAACTTAGGAATACAAAATTTCTTCAGGAGAGTACATTCCATTACACCAGAGTGTATTACCATAAGTTTTTGGTAGAGACATCTGTTAGAGAATGTTCACACTTCTTGATCAATAAAAAACAGAAGCAAATCAAAAACACTCAGTGACCTCTTCTGATAACTAGTAGAGCTAGTTCAGTGGTTAAAGTTCTGGGTTTCTCCAGTAGAGAAGTTTCAATTGGCGCAAGATTTGAACTTGCGACGCCCGGTACAATTATTATTATTATTATTATTATTATTATTATTATTATTATTATTAAGATTATTATTATTATTATTATTATTATTATTATTATTATTATTATTATTATTATTATTATTATTATTACGTTGGTATAGAGGTAAACGTCACTAACGGCACTTTTGGTTGAAGTTTACTTTCTTATGTGGTTTCAGAGCAAAATATTCTTTTCTCTCTCGTGAAGAGGTCATGCAACGCCCTCAAGCAATACCGGTACAAGAAAATGACAAACGTCATTGGGAGGTGCGCATACAAAAAACAGAAAACAACATCAACAAAGGCAAAGATGGAAGTGTGCAGGATCAAACCCAAAGAAATAAGATTAGAGGATGGGATCATTAGGAATTGCGACAGGCATCGCCCAAATAACACCAACATTAAATTTTAAATTAATTTATACTTAAAGGAAAATTCATTCTTACATATTATTTAAAAATAAAAATAAAATCATTAGAACCCAATTAACGTAATGAATTTAAAAAAATTATATTCCTTCTGGCATCCACGAAAATAAACAGGTAACAAATCTAAATATAAATAAAATTAATATTCTTTAAAATAAGTCTTCTTTGTAAAATAAAATTCTGGTGCACCAGTCAACTAACTAAATAAATAACTATAAGTGTTCCTGAACAAACATAAAATATTAATAAAATTTACAACGAATTATTTAATAGAGGGCTTCGACACGTGCCAGCGGAAGGATTATTCCTCACAAACTCACATAACGTAAACAAACACTGCAAGAAAATAACGGGACTTTACACAACACCCGATCAATATGCAAACACATATCGTACAGGTTAAAATAAAATCAACACAAATACATTAAAATTAAAATCACTCCACATAGTAGATGTGGTAATCAGAAACAACACGACCTGAAATGCATAATTTAATGAGGCGGAACCCACATTACAAGGCAGAAAAACACACTAATCATACTAATGACAGCGGCATGCGACAGCCGATGCTAATCCCCACAAGACAATGATGAACAATGACAGTTGCGTAACTGCCACACGGCGATAAAATAAGATAAGCAACAATACAGAGAAGAGAAGATAAGCCCCAAGCAACAATCACTCCACACTAGGGGTGCCCAAAACCCTCGATTAAATCTTCAAATTTTTACATTGTTAAAGAATTTCATCGTAGTAATAAATGTAGGTATCCTAATATTATAGGGCAATAATAAAATAAAACCACCCACAGAAATGCAAGAAATATACAATCCTATTCCCTAGTCATACGTATGAATTAAATAAAAATCTATGAAAAATCCAACTAATAATAATAATAAAAATAATGATAATAATAATGATGCCCTTTAAGAGAAATGGGTGGTGTTCAGTGCACTCGCAGTAGTTAGGTCGTAACACGAGTAATGGAAGGCCGAATCACACGAACCGAGTCACAAAACAATAATATAGGAACAAAATTTCAGATAGAACAGAAGATAGTGTACACCATAATAAACACTGCAAAATGAAGATGCAATTTATAAAAGAAACGGCACACGAATCAAATAATACACCAAAACACGCGTAGATACACCAGAAACAAGAATTAACAAAGAGAATCACAAAATTTAGAAAAGGCAGGAACGAATTTGACCGTTACCTAGAACACACTGCACTTCGCCGTTACACAACACACACTTCAAATAGGAACCCCATAACCAAGCCGTAGCTTACTTCACTTACAATAAATACACTTATAGCATACAGAACACTACACCAAAACGAAATATACACAGTAATAAGACCAAAAGGTGAACTTTGAGGTGATCAGTAATGCTCAGGTAACATCCTCGTGCTACAACCCACTACCAACGGCACTTCACAAGAAGAAAAATTTACGAAAGACTTACATACTAAAAACTAATATGATTAAATACTAAATACTACATATTAACTTCCTCGTTAGGCGAGGTGTGCTGTGCTTTATCACCCGATACCAACAGTCTGCATTAGGATTGTTTGAATTACAGACCAGCCGTTAAACATGGCTTCGCTTCCAGCCACGAGCGAGTCCAACAGCTAAAAGACGACTTTCACACACCGTCACTAGGCGCGACACAGTCTCGACCCCGCTACACGCTCTGGCGGAGACCGCTGAACCACAAGATAAGTTCCTAGCCACTCTCACAGATGGCGTAGGCGTTCATGTATCGTTCCACTATGTAATCATATCATGCAGAAGTATTACCAAGCCATAAACAGTGTTCCGAAAAGTCACAATAGCCACGTTTAGACAGGAAATACGACCAATATTCCAACAGTTCACAGCGCTCATGCTTTAAAATCACCCAGTCTACCAGACTCAAGGTTTTAGACTTTCCATAGAGTAGAATAACAGTTCCATATGAACGGGAATATCACGGCTCAATACAGTACTTAGCCCGTGAACATAATGTCCGTAGAGGAATTAGCTAATTTACCGGTTCCGATGAGAGACACCATATAAATGTATGTCGCGTAGACAGTAGATAGTTCACACATATATATATATATATATATATATATATCACAGGTAGCGTATTTGTTAATAACGCTACAGTCATCAAGTGCATAGGAAGGCTCCATCACATTGTTTACTCTAGAAGAAATCACCAACTGCATTTCTGTTTCAGTTATGGCCAGGAAAAGTCCATTTATCTCAGGACCGTGAAAAGTCACTTAATGAGTTACGTCTAAGCCAACGATTATTATTATTATTATTATTATTATTATTATTATGTCCGACTCGTTGGCTGAACGGTCAGCGTACTGGCCTTCGGTTCAGAGGGTCCCGGTTTCGATTCCTGGCTGGGTCGGGGATTTTAACCTTAATTGGTTAATTCCAATGGCACGGGGGCTGGGTGTATGTGTTGTCTTCATCATCATTTCATCCTCATCACGACGCGCAGGTCGCCTACGGGAGTCAAGTCAAAAGACCTGCACCTGGCGAGCCGCACCCGTCCTGGGATATCCCGGCACTAAAAGCCATACGACATTTCATTATTATTATTATTATTATTATTATTATTATTATTATTATTATTATTACGGCTAGGATTTTTTACCTAAAATTCACCATAATGTGCACCGAAGAAATGCTCCTCATACATAATGTACAGGATGTAGTAACCGGTAAGTTAAACATATACTCCTAGTGCTTTTAGAGGGAGCTGCTTCTGCTCGTTTTAACATCCAAATATTTAATAAGCTTTATAATGTCATTTCATAGGTTAGAATGGAATGTAACATCAAAGAGTACATCCATACTCTCCATCGTGATGATAAATTTTCTTCGTTAACGCTATTAGATGCATTTCTCCGGGACAAGACGCGCGTTGGTATACACGAGTTTCGTAATAACTGTGCTCGGTACTACACGTAAGATATCATTACAAGATGATGTCGATAGTACGATGCCAGTATCCGAAATACCCATTTAATCTGCTAAGGGGATGCCAGTGTCTTAAATTACGCATAGTAATTTTGACCACGTCTCCAATACTGTCGTACTTAGGCGCATGAAGGGGTGGGGAGCGAAGAACCTTGGGCGTATTATGAGGAATGAAATGTACAACCTACTAAAATTGATGATGCAGGGTAAATCCGATGGACGTAAAAAAGAAGGTATATATAGGCCTATATATATATATATATATATATATATATATATATATATATTGCAACCGTTAGGGCGTTAAAAAAAATGCAACCGTGCCCTGGGCATTAGTCGTCGCACCAAATTGAGTATGAACCAGCTCTGAACACATCGGGCGACAAAATGAAACTGGCCCCAAAAATTGGGCAACAAAAATAAGGCTTACATTAGGTATATGAAGGCAATGTTACTTAATTTGGTTTCACAAACAGACGTACAGATGGAACATTTCGATGAGAACCGCCAGAAGTCACTTACCAGGCGTGAAGTCTCATCCTCCCTACTTTCATAAGATCACCGGCTGAATTCGTAGAGCAATATGGGTAATGGAATGTCCGATAAAGAAATAAAATAGGCACTATCTAAAATAATGAAAGTAGGATTCTATAATATGAGAGGAATATGCTAATATTTGTTAAATGAGAAGAATCTCCGTTCAAGTTTATATTCTAAACATATTTATTATAATGATACGAACCACACAAATAATGTTGTATCTCAACATATGATTAAAAGAAACAATTAAACTGATAACATTATATACACTGTATGCCTTCTTTTCTTGAAATTGTCTTGGCATACTTGATTCTTGATGTACACCATTCGATCAACATACACTGATACATGATATTAAAAAAAATGGATACTGAATTTATTTGTTAAACTCTCGTCACAAATGGATATTAAATATGGTTCCAATACCGAGGATCGAACTCGAGACTCCTGGGTAAGAACCAGATATCCTTCATATGTTAATCATAACTGGATATTAAATAGTGTCCTTTGTCTACCGTCATGATTAGGAGGAAAGAAATTATAACACAATATAAGCATCTGATATACACACGAGATTGCATTGCCGAGTATCGAACATGTGATCCATTTGACCACGACAAATGTATATTTACATTGACCACTTACGATGAACATATATATGCGTATCCTGGGTTTACCTAACAAATTATATATTTAAAGAAAATCAGTCAAAGCTGGAATCAAACCCATCACCATATCATTGGGAAATAATAAAACACACAGAAACATATATATATATCAAATATATTTACACAACACATCTTGAAGATATGGCTTAACCAAGCCATAATATCTGGTTAAATCTTCGCACCAGCATCATTCGAACCAACAGGCTTCGGCTTCCAAGGTAAAACTGTTTGGACTCCAATCAGAGGCTAAATTAATACTTAGTACGAGAAGGGATCTATCCTTCACAAAATCCGGAAATTATCCGTGTTACTTGCAACGTATAATTAGAATGGGATTGAGATTACTTTGGTAAATGAAAAGAGCTTGGCCCATTAACATCGTTTGCTAGAGACTGCAAAGTTTGCTCGGCCTACGGTCGGCCAGCATTTACCTTTTCATCACAATAACAGCTGTGACTAGTCCTGGGTAGATACCATAAATCAATCACCTATCACTCTCCCTTTCAATTCTCTTACATATCCTCTCGGCTCATTGTCAAGTATGCATTCACTTGAAGGCCATTATTTCTTATTACTCGTTAACTGGCTATATATTCAGCCCATTTTTATATCTCTCAACAGCTATAATTATTTATTCTTCCTTATCACTCCAACAACAAAACATGTTATAGCTTCGCCCTCTCATGTCTTGGCATCGTATCTCAATCCGTTCAATTAATTCACAGAGAAAACCCATTATTTCAGGTTAATTATTCTCACAATTTCATATATAATTATAAATTAATTACGCCTCGATTTGGATCAACTCCAATGATTATCTAATATTATCCGGGATTACAACTACCCGAATCTCCAAGTATCATTTATATCCAAACTACTCTGAAGATCTTTACCAGACGAAGAAATATAAATCTAGCTAACTTGCCGTTCTTCCCAAGGATAGTTCATATAAGCTAAGAACTTTGAAATCTATATAATAATTCATGCAAATGAATTTTTGTTAAATATCAATGATTATCTTAAAAATCATTTGATGATCCTAACTAATAGTAATAAATATTTCCCAATCATACGCGCATAATGTTCCCTACATATTTAATATTTCATTATGACATTATAATATTTACAAATATTATATTTGTTGGCATGCATATCTCGTGTTTAGGGTATATTGAAGTATGTACTTAACATTTGGTGAGTAAGGCTTGCTGTCATCTGGGGTACATCTTAGATCTTTACACGAACATGATGAATATTATTGTTCCTAGTAATCCTTGGTTCTTCTCCATACGACGATCCATGATTCGAACTGCTCAGTAGAATTTCGGGATGATCCTTGTAAAGCTGATTGCAGGCACTGAGGCGCGACTCTTGTAGGCTCCGAGTCTTGGGTTCGACGACCACTCACGAACATACAGAAAATGGAGAATGAGTTATCAAATACTGTTTTATGCACTTTCAAAGGGGGTCTACTTGTAACAAGATCCACTCTTAAGTTCAAACAGATTAACATAGGTAGTGATACGTTTGTAAAAATCACTGTTCATTCCCTGACCGTCACACAGACTATCACAACGAATGTCCCTGGAGGATGCGAATATTAATTTTGTCAAGAACAGTTATTTAATTTTTGCTAAATGTCACTCGTTCTTAAATGCTCAGGAGCTGCAATAATTAGCCCTTGCATATATTAGTTAACTGTCTCACCACGCTAAATAACCTGAAGTGTTTGCCCTCCGTTGGTGATTGCACCATAAGTCATAATTAACTAACTTCGACGATTGTGATGTTGAAAATGCCAAATTAAGGCTTCTACTCGGCAATTATGTACATTAACTTGTACCACACGGCTTATTCCGTAAAAATATTAAATCACATTGATGTGTTTCTTCAATGGCTCAACACTTGATACACTGATATCCAAGTAACTGATATCCAAGTCCGCTTCTGATATGTTGAGCTGCCACTATACAGACGACAATTAAGTAACGTGTTACCACTGCGGCTACACGGATGAGAATGAGATACAGTGTCTCGGTCCAGGCTATATTTATAACCTTCGGAAAAATGGTCAGGGGGGAAGTGAAATATGTCGCTGCTGAAAATATGGGTCCGGTAATCGAAGTTTTTAAACGACGTGATAATAATCGAATTAAAGCTCATGACCTCTACTTTCTACTGAACATCTGTGAAACCAAAGCGATCAGTAGGTTATTCATAATTTCCAAAGCGTCCTTTTGGAAAATCATGCGTCATGTTTCATCATGCAATATCTCCCACTTTTTTTCACATGTTGCCGGATTTCAGTAGTCGCCTCTGATCTGCGTACTACTGTATAATAGGCGTCATTACTGATCCATATTTAAAGTATTGTGTTTATATGCATTGACAGTCAGCATAAAATACACTGGTTCGAATAGGACCTGATTTATAAATTTAGGAAAATTATTTCATGTAAAAGTATTCTTCTTCTTCCTCTTTTTCGTAAATTATGGTGAAGTGGTACTAATGAATGCGGTGTTGAATTTATAGTGGGCGTTTATTTTTCAACGGTTAACACACCTTAATTCGGCCCGGTCTCAAAAAACCTCCATCTCCGTGCGTAGCGTCATCATCTCTTCTCACTCGCTCGGAAAGAGAGCGCGGTTTCAAGGTTAACAATACTGCGCTGTCTTCTTCTCGTCACAGCGTAGGGAAACTGCTCCCTCCGGACTGGCGCGTCGCGGATCATACCCCGGTTAAGCATACAGAATGCTAACTACTGCGTTATATGTCATAGGATGTTGCGGAAAACGGCATATATAATTAGCCAGACCTCCTAACATCTCCATGGCATGATGGTGAACGGTCACAATATATATATATATATTTTACAATTTGCATGACGTCGCACCGACACAGATAGGTCTTATGGCACGACGGGGTAGGAAAGGCCTAGGAGCGGGATGGAAGCGGCCGTGGCCTGATGTGAAAATGGGAAACCACGAAAAACCATCTTCAGGGCTGCCGACAGTGGTGTTCGAACCCACTATCTCCCGGATTCAAGCTCAGAGCTGCGCGGCCCTAACCGCATTGTCAACTCGCCCGGTAGAAGAAGATATCAAATACCTCTTGTCCGATGGCCAAACTTCAGCCTTCTTTCGGACTTGACGGGAATTGGGTTGATTCTCTGGAGTGTGGTAGAGGCGATGCACCCTACTACGGTATTCTGATGTCGGCGTTCTATGTTGAAAGAACTCGGTGAGCTTGTGTGTCTTCCCGTACGATGAGCGGCATTGATTGGTTGACACGGAGCCATCGTAAACCACCACCTGCGAATGTCAACGAAGTTTTACGCTGATCCCTGGGCTGACGGGTAGTGATCGATATCAGACTACTTGTGATACGCCTCATCGTAAAACTCTCTTGCTTGAAGCGAATCAACATCGATGGTGAAGGAGCTACGAAATAGTTTACCAAGCTTACCTGTGCTGGTATCCAACCGGATTGAGAAGGTACAGAGCGCTGGAGCGAGTATACAAGAACATGATCCGTAGATTCGCGATCTTCATCGAAGTTATTGGTCACAGCATCTAAGCAATGCTGTTGTAGACCAGAATACTAACCATCATTTGATGAAAAGAAAACAGATTCATTCATTAAATCAATCAATCAATCAATCAATCAATCAATCAATCAATCAATCAATCAATCAATCAATCAATCAATCAATCAATCAATCAATCAATCAATCAATTACTACTGATCTGCATTTAGGGCAGTCGCCCAGGTGGCAGATTCCCTAACTGTTGCTTTCCTAGACTTTTCTTGAATTACTTCAAAGAAATTGAAAATTTATTGAACAACTCCCTTGGTAAGTTATTCCAATCCTTAACTACGCTTCCTATAAACGAATATTTGCCCCAATTTGTCCTCTTGAATTCCAACTTTATCTTCATATTGTGATCTTTCCTACTTTTAAAGACACTACTCAAACTTATTCGTCTACTAATGGTATTCCACGCCATCTCTCCGCTGACAGCTCGGAACATACCACTTAGTCGAGCAGCTCGTCTTCTTTCTCCCAATTCTTCCCAGCCCAAACTTTGCGACATTTTTTTTAACACTACTCTTCTGTCGGAAATCACCTAGAACAAATCGAACTGCTTTTCTTTGTTTTTTGTTTTCCAGTTCTTGAACAAACAATCCTGGCGAGGGTCCCATACACTGGAACCATAGTTTAGCTAGAGTCTTACCAGGGACTTATATGCAGGAGATCTGTACCCTTTATTTACAATCCCATATATGCTATTACTCCAATGAATATCTTTCCTTATATTAACATCTAGGTACTTACAGTGATCACCATAATGTTTCTCAATGTTATTGGTGTGTCCAATGCATTTTTTTCCGTAGCTCCGGTGTAACGGATCTCGAGGCTTTTCGGCATTGATCCCGCATCCCCTCCATTGACTTCCTCTCTCCGTCAAGTTGGACATATTCACTTTAGTTATTTTATGTTTTGCATGTGCTCATATCGACTCTATGGGGTTAAGCTCACAATGAGCGGCAGCCAGATGAGTTCAATGTCATGACGAATATGTTTGATGATCTGCCCGTGTTTTTTTTTTTCAGGTGTCCGGAAGTGCGGCTTGCCGTGAACAATGAGCTCCGCTTTATATAGTTTTTTTCCTATACTCTTTGTCAGACTCCGTAACTGAGCGGTGAACGTGTTGGTTTTCGGATACAACGGTCCCGGGTTTGATTAATGTCCAGGTCACTGAAATTTATCTTCTCTTGGGGCTAGGTGATAAGGCTTATTCGAAGTGTACCCTCTCTTCCAGGTATCAATAGTAATTGCGGGATGCGTTCAACTTTTGAACCAATTTTTCACCCAATAACACAACGCATTCATTGCGAAAGAGCTCTACATGACTCAAAGCTGACAGAGTTCAGTTGGCGCGACAAATAGGCCAACCGGGCAACACCGCTGAGCAGATGTTAACGCAGAAAAAATGTTAATATGTCAAAATGAATAAGTTTCTTTACTTAATCTTTGATACTAGATATTGTCACCAAATGAGTTACTGTTGATTTGTTGGAAATGTATTTAGCTGGGTCACAGGTGATTACATTCCTATCGCTGTTTCACCCAACAGAAGCGGTAAAGCCGGAGATTTGAACACTTCATTTGAAACTGTTGGTTCTTCAGCGCGAAAGCTACACGTTTCGGATGTAGGCTCCTGCTCAAAACGTCCCCTCTGCAAGCTCTAGAAGTTTGTGATGGGAATTCCCATACACCTTGTATGAACCAGAAATCATCACGGTCGGCTTAGGCCGCGTGATTACCGAGCGCGCTTCGCATAGTGTGTCGCGTGTTGCTCAACGCTAAAAAGCGTCACGCTAAGCATAACCAGTGCTTTGTTCCTAAGCCAGGTGTTCACACCATCCGCGCTCTGCAACGCAGTACGCCTACCTTTAAAGCTAAGCGAAGCTCCTGATAACGAGCAGTGTTGGTTAATTGCTTAGCGTTACCTAGCTGGTTCTCAAGCTATGGAAGAATAAATTATTCATGCAGAGGTTCAAAGAGAAGAAATTTGGAACCCAAGTCACAAAAACGATAAAAATTTAACTGTTTTGCAAAATAAGTGGACTTAAGTATCTAGAAAAGTTTTATCGCATTCCTACAGTAAACATTTTCAGTAATATTACTTCTATTGTCACACTTTACTGGGTTTAACATTGTGACAGGATGAAATTGCCTATGGATTTTAGTGTCGGAAATGTCCGAGGAGAAGTTCGGCTTGCCAGGTGCAGGTCTTTTGAATTGACTCCCGTAAGTGACCTGCGTCGTGTTGAGGATGAAATGAATATGAATTCACACATACACCCGGCCCCCGTGCCCATGAAATTTACTCATTTTGGTTACAATTCCCGACTCTGCCGGGAATCAAACTCGGGACTCCTCTGACCAAAGGCCAGTACGGTAACGATTTAGCCATGGAGCTGGACACTTTGTGACAAGGTGCATATAATCTCCCAGACTCTGTCATATCGGTTTATAAGTTTGTCAATGGAGGGTGGTAGCATGAAGAATAATATCACTCTGCAGCCTAGTAGTGGGCTGGGCTTGGAAGTATATATTTCTATTTATGAATTATTATATAGGGCAATTCAAAATGATGGACCCGATTTCATAAATTTGCTCTGTGAAATCTAATGTACATATTATACTGCGAGATATGCGCAAAGAAAGGCAAACTCTCAAAGTTTAGTTGAGTTTAGATTTCATCCCACATGGTTTCATTTTCAGTCGTTACGAGCGCGCATGAAACGAGTAAAGAAAATGGCTGTGGCTGGAGAGCAGAAGTCGTTCTGTGTGCTTGATTACCATGTAAACAAGTCTGTGATTAGTGCTCAACGGCATTTCCGTACCAGGTATGGAAGAGACCCATCTACTGGAAATGCCATTTGTGCGTGGTATGCAAAATTCAGAGACACGGGCTGCATCTGTAAGCGAAAGTCGACTGGCCGTCCTTCGACCGGGGAAGAGACAGTGGAACGTGTTCGCGCCAGTTTCGTACGGAGTCCGCAGAAGTCCACCTACCGGGCAGCGAGGCAACTTGAACTTCCACAGGCAAGTGTTTGGCGCATTCTGCGGAAACGTTTACGAATGAAACCCTACCGCTTGCAACTGGTGCAGGCCTTAAAAGACACTGATTATGCTGCTCGAGCGTCCTTCTGTGCTGATTTTCTCACATTAATGGAAGAGGATGGTTTCTCCGAAAGGGTAATTTTCAGTGATGAAGCGACTTTTCACCTTTCCGGGACTGTGAATAGACACAACGTAAGGATCTGGGGAACTTCTAATCCCCATCAAGTTGTGGAACACCAACGCGATTCTCCCAAGGTGAATGTGTTTTGTGCCATTTCCCATGAGAAGTTTTATGGACCCCTTTTCTTCATTGAACCTACTGTGACAGGAAATGGTTTTCTTGATATGCTGCAACAATGGCTCCTGCCACAGCTCGAAGAAGGTAGTGCAGATTTCTTCCTTCAACTGGATGGTGCCCCATCCGCATTACCATGGCAACGTTCGGAATCATCTCAACGAGACATTGCCACAACGCTGGTTAGGTCGTGCTTCTCAGGAGGATAGAACTCTCATTCGTTGGCCACCGCGTTCCCCTGACTTAACCCCATGTAATTTCTTCTTGTGGGGTTTCGTAAAGGATCATGTTTACGTACCACCTCTTCCACTAATATTGGACGACCTTCATGCCCGCATCACAGCAACCATCGCAGAGATTGGCCGCGACACACTACACAAGGTTTGGCAGGAGACAGACTATCGGCTTGATGTATGTCGTGTTATGCGAGGTGCTCACATAGAACACATGTGATATGACTGAAAATAACTTTAAGAGTTCACCGTTCTTAGCACATGTTTCACATTACGATATGTTTATTAGATTTCACAGAATAAGTTTATGAAATCGGGTCCATCATTTTGAATTGCCCTGTATTTGTCACATATTTACACTACTTTTGTTACAATGATAAACTGTGTATGTTATTTATAATTATTATATAAAGAGCGTGATTTAGCCGGAAATGTGATTTCCACGTGTTTGCTTCCCGGTGCTCATAGACAATTGGGAAAATTAAATTTCTCCCAATACTTCTCTGCTACTTGTCGTCACATTTCAGTTGCAGGGATTGGAAGGTCAACGGTATTTTTTGTAATACTTAAGTAATCATAAAATTTATCGCGATAAAGTCTTGTATTTCTGTATAAACGATAGAATTCTCCTAAAGTAATTCGTTCCTCATTAAATTTATGAACTCACTTTCGGTTCTTCTTTCTAATTTTAAATTTCAAGTAACTGTTATCCATCAATAAACTGCTTCTAGTGAACTTGGATAACGGCATTAGTTTGTGACCACCCTAAAAAGCCTCGCGCCAAACTAAGCTGAGTGCACGGCGCAGAGATTTCGGTGTGAACAAGAAGCACCCCTTGCTCTATGCATAGCACTTCATGCTACACGCGACACACTATGCGAAGCGCGCTCGGTGTGCACACAGCCTTAGTGACAACAGCTCACAGCAACCTGGTGGGCACTCCCGAAACGTCTTGGGCTATGTCGCTCATTTCTCATTCTCCAGTGGTGTATTTGTTTTAGCTACGTTGAATCACCGGATCCAGTGAGATCTCCGAAGTTAAGCTACATTAGGCGTGTTTACCACTTGGATGGGAAGCCATATACTGTTGGCTAGAGAAGGATCAGAAACAAACCAGCCACACTGCCACAAGTAAACCTTGACTCAGGTTGCCTGATGAATGGCTCGGTCTACCCGGGGACGTCAGCGTTCAAGTTTGGATAAGTTAGTTGATTTTGGTATTTGTTTCGCTAGAAGACAGAATACCTTTGTAAGGCTGTACAATGAGTTCCTTTGCTTTGTTTTTATTTGTCATAATTCTTATAATTTTTGGGAAATTAAAGTGGATCTCTAGAGACTTTGGAACAGTGTATTTGCCCGTACGATTATTTTGCCTGCACGAGTATAGTGTTAGGTACAGACGAAGAAAATGTGGACGTAGATTACAACCTGATAAAAGAAGTGAAGAAAACCAGGGTATTTTTCGACAAGAAATCGCAGTTTAAACGCCGATTTCTTTTTTGCTAGTGAATTTACGTTTCATCGACACAGATAGGTCTTGACGGTGGGAAAGGAACCGACTAGGAGTTGGCAGGAAGTGGCCGTGGCCTTCATTAAGATACAGCCCCAGCATTTGCCTGGTGTGAAAATGAAGGGTCCTATTTTGGATTCTTTAGGAATTGGTCGACCGTCTTCGAGTGCTTAAAGTCCTAGTGCAAAAAATTATCTTTGAACAGCTCCTATCCAGTAGGTACGTGCCTTTGTGAGCTCCACCGCTGTTAGCTCTCCTGTAAGCTTCTTTCGATGGCGGTTGTTGTGTGTAAATCGAAGAATCCAACCAGTAATACGCATCAGTTTCCAGTAGGAACTGAACTTGGAACTGTCGATAAAGCTGGAATATGTGATCGTTGTCATGTTTCTCTTCTGCTCCTCGGGAACTTGTTCGCTTGGAGTTTCAGCACCGGATGGTCAACATTCCCCACGATGTGCAAACCATGTGGGTTCATTCCACCACTTGCGCTCAATCCGTATCTTGTCACCACGAAGTCCTCGTGTAAGGTGGTCAGCCGGGTTCTCATGTCCAGGGCAATGCCTCCACTGACTTGGAGTTGAGTACGATAGAGTCTCCGTTACTCTGTTGCAGACGAAGGTTTTCCATCTGTTTGGGTCACTGTGTATCCAACCCAAGGTGACAGTAGAATCCGTCCATAGTATTGCATGAATGATATCGTGGCCTGTGGCTGCGCTGAAATAGGACTGAAATCATGCTCCCACTAGCGCTGCTAGTAGCTCCAGCCGTGGCAAGGTTACCTTCTTGACCAGTGTGAGCCGGTTCTTGCTGCAGGCCAGATGGACGAGTACGTTGCTTCCCGCGTTCGTGCGAATCTACAAAACAGCCCCATATGCCATTTCTGAAGCATCACAAAATACGTGGATCTGAACCTTGCGCTCCGTTGAAGTAGCTAGCCACCGTGGAATTTGTACCCGTGAAAGAGAGGATAAGGACGATGCCCAAGTGTTCCACGATGCTCCGATATCAAGAGGTAGCAACTCGTCCCAGTCAATTCCCCTGCACCACGTATCCTGAAATAACAGCTTGCCGAAAAAGGATAAGGGGGATAACAGTCCGAGTGGATCATAGAATCTAGCCGTAATCTGTAATAACTTCCTCTTGGTGATTGGTCCTTCGGATAAAGCCTTGGTCAATGTAACGGTTATCCGTTTCTGTATTCCAGTAAACGGCTAGTACCTGCGTCTCTACGTTGACCTCTTGACCTTCGGATCTCCAGATGGCCTTTAGCGAGTCTGAATTAGTGGCCCATTTCGTTAGGTGGAAGTTCATCAGTTTCATCAGTGCAGTAAGTTCGTAATACAGGGCAATAACACCATTGTCATTCTCTGCTCCGGATGCGAAATCGTCCATAAAGGTATTGTCATCTATGAGGGGTGCTGAAATAGGAAATGTCGTCTTGTATATGTCGGCGAGTTCCCTCAGTGTTGCTGAAAGCAAGAATGGACTGCAAGTCAGGCCGAATGGGAGCCTAGTGAAGCGATAGGTCACTACCTCGTCCGTCGTGTGGTAACTTCCGTTACAATCCTAGGTGAACCTGTACCACAAGAATCAGGTCAAGTCCCTGTGATCCTCGTGCAAGACCAGCTGAAGAAATGCCTGTGTAATATCAGTAATGATGGCCATGGGATGTAGCCTGAATCATAGTAGAATAGCCAATGTCTCCAGTAGCAGATTTGGACCTGCTTCCAAAGCGCCGTTGAGAGACGGCGAGTTGGTTTCGTGAGAAGACGCGTCAAAAACTATTCTCCATTTTGTTTTTCCCAGTTTCTCCACCATTACAGCTTGTTGGGAGAGATAAAACGTGATGTTCTTTGGATCTCCAATAGGTGTGACTTCTATTTGTCCTTTCATGATATGGTCCAGCATTTGGTTGTAGTACACCTCCTTTAGAGTGCTATTGTTTTGAAGTCTTTTGATCAAGGTATCTGTTATGTGTGTCCTACGCCGCCTGCAAGCTCCGCAGCCCGCCCAGCATGGGCACTTCGGGATACCACGAGGTGGACCGCAGAGCACTGACGTAATCGTCTGTGACGTCAGCCAGCGCTATATATTGAACGACGATTTCTCCTCTCAGGCACTCCCACAGTGTCCAGCGATCAGACTACACAGTATGTCAGACACGGAGGTACCCTCTTAAATACGTGTTCTGAACAGGTGGGCCAACTCTGATCGGGAGGTGTCACCTCTGGACATAGCCTCAAGTATCCTGCCTCTCGTATCACCGACGTGCATCCCGTCCTAGCATTCTGCTACTCATGAACTTTAACGCAAGTTCCCTGCAAGTTCTCCAATTTCAATCCTAGCATTCTGCTATTCATGAACTTTACCGCAAGTTCCTTGCAAGTTCCTACTACAGACTTTACTACAAGTCCCACTTGTAATTCTATGTACTACAGATAGTCATCAGCTATCACGGACAATCATTCATTCGAGCAGCCTATCTGATCAAGATAGAACTCAATGTACATACAAATATCAGTGTATATAATTGTAAATAATTCCCAGACCATCAGTCTGCTAATTTATGCTATTAATTAACGTGTGCTGTACTACAAACATCAAGACAAATTTCATTTCTTTTATGTACATACTGTAGGAATATTTTCAAATAATAAACTTTTATGTTGTGCTTTGTATATCAAGTTCCTTGTTTACAACACAACAATATGGCAACGAGGAAAAGTTAAACGTGAGTTACGCCATATCAACAAAATTGGCAACGAGAAACCAGTTAGGCACGCCAACAATTTGGTTACAGGAGAAGTTAGTACCGTCATACAACAACATTCTAACAGAACTTCATTATTTCCTCAGCTCACTAGGACGATATTCCATCGCCAACATTTCACATTTGTGCAGTGACATTCTTCCCAGTGGTACGCTCCGTTCGAACTGCGGACACCAGGCCTACATTTCACGTCACGGACACAGCACCTGTTCTCCAGTGCCTTCTCTCTCCGCACAGTCTCTCTCTCTCTCTCTCTCGCTCCCCGGCGCACGCTGAAGGTCAAGCTTCCAGCTGGTTCTGCTACACCCTGCTCCAAACGTTGTGCTCACTGTATCATCCGCAAGCATGGCTGGTATGGAACAATTAGCAGCTATATTGCAGGCTTTGCAACAGCAGCAACAGCAATTTATGCAACAGCAGCAGTCAGTATTGCTTACAGCCATTCAGGCTCTCTCTTCATCCGCACAGAACACTGCCGTTCCTGCCATTTCTGCCTTTGACCCAGAGGGAGAAGAATGGTCAGTATATTTAGCTCGCCTTCAACACTTTATCTGTCACTCCATTTCGGACGAGAAGCGCCAACGTGCTCTTTTTCTCAGTTTTGTAGGAAATGCAACCTGCGAATTACTTCAGAAATTGAGCCCAGAAGAACAGATAGCGAAAGTTCCTTTCGCTTAGCTCCTAGCTCGCATAAATGACCATTATGCTAAGGATCCTCACATTGTAGCAGCTCGCTATAAATTTTTTTCAATGTAGAATGCAACCGCTCCAGACTCACACAGAATGGATTGCCGAATTACCTGGTCTCGCCAAGAGTTACATGTTTATCTGTTCTAAGGATGGTTGTAGCACGCCCTACACTGATTCTTTCATCCGAGACATGGTCATTCTCCATACTCCTCAAGACAAGGCCGTTTCGACGCTGTAAAAAGTAGTAACCCTTCTTTAGAAGAAGTACAGCTTATCGCCACAGTTTATGAAATGACTACTTCTTCGAACCGCCAGATCAGCTCGCTCACTTCGAAGTGTTCCCGACAGGTTCATTCTCGCTCTTCTACGACGACACGCATTCCTAAGAAAGCTCCTCAGCTCCTGCCTTCCTGCAGAGGATGTTTTAAGCACCACGAACGCTGTGACTGCCGCTTCTAAGTCCATCTGTGATCGCTGTCATAAAATACGGCATATCAAGACTGTCTGTCAAAGTTGCCCCGCCCTGCCCGTACTCCTCCTGAGAAGAACGTTATTCAGAAGACACGACAGGACATGGAAGTTTATCAAATCAACGTCATTCTTCCTGCAAGAAATTCTAGTAAGATCATCATTCCGATCACCTTCCCAGATCATTCAACTGACTTTCAATTAGATACTGGATCGCCTGTCTCCATCATCAATCTTGCTACATATCACAGCTTAGGATCACCGTCCTTCTCCCCTGCTGATGTCCAGCTTGTTACTTTTAACAAGAAGAAAATTGATATTAAAGGCAAAATCACTGTTCCAGCAAGATATAAAGACATTCATAAGGTAGTTACCTTACTGGTTGTCAATAACTACACTGCATCCAACATTCTAGGCATGGATCTCTTCAATTTATTCGGATTTCAAGTACATGACAACGTCAATTTAATCTCCGCCTTGCAACCTACCTCTGATGTCACTAATCTCCTAGAGCAACTTCCAGAAGTTTTCGACTCTACTCTAGGCACAGCTAAAGACTAAACATCTCATATCCAGCTTAAATCAGGAGCCAAGCCTCTCTTTTTCAAAGCACGTCCAGTCCCACTTGCACTTCAGGATCAAGATACGCAAGAACTACAGAGATGGCAAGCAGCCGGTATCGTAGCTCCAGTCAATTCCAGTAAATGGGCTATTCCGTTCGTCGTAGTTAAAAAGCTAATGGCAATATCCGCATTTGTGGTGATTTTCGCTCTACAATCAACTCCCAGGTTGAAACCGACGTTTTTCCGATTCTCCGTCCTGAAGACTTATTTCGCCGTTTGGCCGGTGGACAGTTCTTCTCTAAAGTGGATCTCAAAGAAGCTTATCTACAGCTACTATTAGATGAAGAATCTAAGCAGTGCCTCACACTGAATACCCCTCCTGGAATTCTACAGCTCCAGTGTCTACCTTTCGGTGTCTCTTCCTCCGCTGCGATTTTCCAGCGATATTTAGCACAGCTCACCGCCTCCATTCCCGGTTGTGCTAATTACCTTGATGACATTATTGTGACTGGCAAAGATCATCAAGATCACCTGAATAATCTGCGCCTGCTCCTCACCAAATTGAAAGAAAATGGCCTGCGTGCTAATCTTGCTAAGTGCACCTTCTTTCACCTCAAGTTCAATACTGTCCCCTTCAAAAGTGGTAAAAATCATTTATTGGAGAATATTTTATTTCTACTGTGTGTTGGAACATTATTTCGTGAACCAGGAAGGGAGTTTTAACACATCGAGTCGGCTGAGCTAGACACCAG
Source organism: Anabrus simplex (assembly GCF_040414725.1). Taxonomy (NCBI): domain Eukaryota; kingdom Metazoa; phylum Arthropoda; class Insecta; order Orthoptera; family Tettigoniidae; genus Anabrus; species Anabrus simplex. The sequence continues at coordinate 1,123,251,945 of NC_090266.1, read as the reverse complement.
GTGTACGGAAATCCCAACCAAGGGCGAGCAAGGGGGAGAGAGCAGATACTGCTAGCCACATAACCTTCAAATCAGCCGTGAATGCCACGTGACCAGGCAGAATGTGTGTCAAGTGGTCGATAGATATTAGTGAAGGTGCATGACGTCTGACTATGGTAGCCAATCAAGCGATCAATTTGGTGCGAAGTTAATGAATTAACCAATCGCTTATAATGAAAAGACGCACCCCTGTCTTAAGACGGTGAATTATGGATTTTCCTAAGGAAACCTTACTCTGAAATTACCACCTCTGAACGCGACGTGTGGAGAATTACTCTAGCTTCAACTACGGACGTGAGAAGACGCACTTCGCTTACTGGGGAACTTCGTCTTATTCAGAGCCTACAACTTGTTGCAACAGCAGTTCAGATATTTACGGATTCTACTTACAATTCACCAGATATTAAAAGATAAGTTACTTTTCCATCTTATCAAACAGCGGTGTGTGTTTTGGACTTGTCTCAGACGTAATTTTCAGTTTCAGCTTTCACAAGAACTTCCACAGAAGAGATCACTGGTTCGAGTTCAAGTCAGGATGCCTGTCTTCTTACGAGGTGAATGGTGTGATTTCCAGCGCGCCAGCATGTCCTCAATGTACGAGTAAAATGTAAAGCAGTCCAGACGGGCGTGACCAGGTTCGATGGTGCGTAATGTGGTAATGCACTAGGTCATCAGCCCGAGTTCTACGACCGACAGTCACCACCAAGTAATATTTAAACATTGTTATTCTTTCTTTCTATCTGTAAATGTAATTGTAATGATATAGCCTCTACTTATTTGTTTAGAAAAATTTCTATTAGTTAGAATTTTCCACCTCTTCTTTCTTGGTGAAGGTAGTTTGAGAATATGTGAGTATTTTGAACCTATTAGTTTGTTTGAGTGAATGTCATCGAGAAGTGTTTCAACTGTCCTGAGTTCATTGTGGTAGGAGAAATAAAAGTAATATGACCTCAGCGTTAAACTAGGACTATTTGAATATTTTTAGACTTGAATTGAGATCAAATGGGACAGTAATTTCGTGGATTCTATTATGTCAGAGTTCATTCCTCAAGTATACGACGTATGGTTGGATTTCGAGTGCAATAGAGTCATCTGAAATATTATTGTGCAGTAGCTTCCGCATGTATGATCTTGCGCGGCCAGGGATGATAATAATAATAATAATAATAATAATAATAATAATAAATTAACCTAATTATCGCGTAAAAGAACACCTAAGGTCATGAGCATAATATTAGTTATTATTGAATAAGGTTGATGTGCGCTCATTTATGTTAATTTAGGCCTGGGAAATGGCAGTATCTGACCGATACATTTTTATATATTTTGCTGTGCTGTTATAATTAGTTGACTGGTAGATGGATATTATTGAATTCAGCAGATGAGCTGTGCATCCATTATTGAGTCAAGTTAAGAAGGAAATATGTTACTTGACGTAATTTTTTCGTGGTGAGCGCAGATTAATTGAGAGCCACAATTATGGTGGAGAAGTAAAAATAAATATCGCAGCTCATGAACCGCGTGCGCGGAACGTTAATTCTGACCTGTGTTTAAGCAATTTTGTCGATGATTTTGAATGATTTCTGTTCGTAAATTTTCCCTGAACATCGTCGTATAACTGAGTTCTTTAATAAAGTGATAATCATTGCTCTATCACATTTCAAGTTGATGAGAGTAGGTCGCCACGATAGTGTCATCATGAGAATATTTTTCCTAACTTTGACTAAACATGAAAATAATAATCAAGGGCTAGCGTTCGTGTAAATATGTATATAATATTTCCATGTATCTTTGTGTGAGTGTAGTGTGTGTGATTTGTCTGTATTTTGCTTAATGTAATTTTTCAATCCATATTTGTGATGATGCTCTTCGTTGTTTCGTGGATTTTTTGGCCTATTTTACGCCAACTTTAGTGGTTCACCATTTGACTGAATTTAAACCTTTAGTGAATTTTATTCGTTTTTAAGGAATAATAGGGTCTTAACTAACGAATACATATAAATAAGTATAGGCCATGTCAGTGGATTGAACTCACAAAGTCAAAATTGTAAGAGTTACTTAATTAATTATTTCAATCAATGGATAAACGTGGGTTGACACGATGTCAAGTTCCAAGCTATTATGTGAAAACCAACTACTAAATAATTATAAAATAGAGTTTATTAATTAATTTAAAGGTCAAGGAAGACGATTTAACCATAATTTCATGGGAGAAAATTTTTTATTTAATTTTCAGAGAGGAGTGAAAATGATCATTTTCAAACTTGATTAAAGTTAAATCCATGGAGGAAGGAAGTTTATTTTCAAGTTATTTAATTATTAATGGGAGATATCATCTCAAATTAATTATTATTAATCATTTAATTAATTTTCAACTAAAATATAAATATTATATTTACAGATTCAGGCATTTGCTGTTCCGTTTATCGATGAAGTGTCTATGTGATTACGACATAAAAGAAGACAAATCATATAAAAAATCCCTAGATTTTGTAAATTATTGTAAAGTTTGAGAAGAGCAGTAGTTGTAATAAATGTGTAAAACCTATTTAGCTTTCTCTCATTTGCCACTAGTTCATCATCTATCCCTGCACTTTAAAATTTTCGCACAGCCGATAAGCGAACGATCTACCCCCTGGAGATCCTCGCTCACCGGCCGAGCTGAGCCCGGCATGACGGGTGCAATACCTAGGTCGTATCATTGATAAGCATGCCATTCGACCTAGCGAACAGAACGTCTCTGCCATTGTCAACATGCCCGCACCGCAGAACATCAAACAGCTACAATCCTTAATCGGAAAAGCTAACTATTACAGCAAGTTCATTCCACGCTTCGCTTCAGTAGCAACACACCTGAACGCCTTACGCAAGAAAGGTGCAAAATTTCATTGGTCTCAGCAATGTCAGCATGCCTGGCAGACCATCAACAAGGCCCTTGTCCATGCTGTCAAGCTTACTCATTTTCCGCCCAGTAAGCTACTCACTCTCGCCACGGACGCATCTGATTATGGACTCGGCGCCGTTCTCTCCCAGAAGGATCGCCACGGACAAGAACGTCCTATCACCTTCGCTTCCAAGACGCTCAACGAACACCAACGTCACTACTCTCAGATAGAAAAAGAAGCCTTAGTTATTATCTTTGGCATTCGCCGATTCAATGAGTATCTATATGGCAACCATTTTCTCATAATCACTGATCACAAGCCTCTTGTTCACTTATTCCATCCTGGTAATAAGATCCTTGAACATTCTCTACGGAAATTTCAGCGATGGTCAATATTTCTCTCTGACTACTCCTATCATATTGCCTATCGTAGCACATCCCAGCATTGTAATGCTGATACTCTCTCTCTCGCTTACCTGCAGGTCCTGATACTACTTTCGATTCTCAAGAATCTGAATGTCTTCAGTTAGACATTGAACTTGAAGACACAGTCTCCAGTTTTCCCATTGACGCTACTTGCATCGCCAAAGCGACTAATAAGGTTAGTACACTAACTACAGTTCGTATTTATATCCGCAATGGTTGGCCTCTTCAACACAAGCTTCCTTCCAGCCTTGCACCTTATCATCGTCTTCAGCATCGTCTCACAGTTCATGCCGGTGTAATATTATTAGAAACATGCACCCTATTCCGAGTGGTTATCTCACATAGTCTGCGCAAACAAGTTCTCGACTTATTACGTGAAGGTCATTGGGGAATATCACGCACCAAGCAACTCGCCCATCAACACTGTTATTGGCCCGGTATTGACTCCGATATTGAGAAACTCATCCGTCACTGTGACCCTTGTCATGTACATCAGACCGCTCCGTCGTCTGACCTCGCTCCATGGCCTCCTGCCCCTTCTCCATGGGAAAGAGTACACATAGACTTCACTGGACATTTTCTCAACTCTACATGCCTCATCGTGATAGAATCTCTATCCAACTTTCCTTACGTCGTAGAAATGCATTCTACTACTACAGAAGATTTTCACTACTGAAGATTTTCCTCAAGTGCTCATTTCCGACAATGGACCTCAATTTACTGCCACTAACTTCCAGAACTTCTGCACTCATAATGATATTTGGCAAATTCTAGCACCTCCTTTTCACCCACAATTCAATGGTGAAGCTGAACGTTTTGTCCAGACTTTCAAGAAAAACCTGAAGAAAGCCGTATCTTCAGGTTTAGCCAAGGATCAGGCATTATTACAACTCCTAGGAAGATATAGGACTATGCCTGGTACCGACAACCTCATTCCAGCTCACAAGCTCCATGGACGTCCTCATAGAACTTTGCATTCTTGGTTGCAGCCTCTTCCTGCCCAGCCGCAGCGCTCGCAACCAAAGTTCAACGCCGCCGAAAAGTGTATGTCCGGACTTTCAAGTCCAATCCTCCCTGGGTACCTGGTATCATCTGCCGTCCCTTGGACCATCGTCTCTACGACATCCAGACCGCCGAAAACGCATCTGCCGCCACGAGGACCAGATCCTTCTCGACTATCGTCCATCTCCTTCTGTTGATTCCCTTATCACACCTCAGAAATCCATCGCAGAACGAGCTCTGGACAATTTAATCACCATGGGTTCTTTTCAGGACGATTCTACGCTCCTCCGCCCAGACCAGGCTCCGGACAACACAACAATCCAGGCCGACTCTCCAACCCAGGATCGCTGCCGCCGCCAGCGCCGTCGCCGCTTCGCGACATACCGGCGTAATTGGGAAGGGAGTCTGTTGTCCCACTTGTAATTCTACGTACTTAAGATAGTCATCAGCTATCACGGACAATCATTCATTCGAGCAGCCTATCTGATCAAGATAGAACTCAATGTACATACAAATATCTATCTATATATATATAAAGTAGCTTGTCCTGACTGACTGACTGACTGACTGACTGATTCATCATCGCCGAGCCAAAACTACTGGACATAAAGAAATGAAATTTTGGGGATAGATTCATATTAAGATGTAGGTGCTCGCTAAGAGGGGATTTTCGGATATTCCGTCGCTAAGGGGGTGAAAAGGGGGGTGAAATTTTAAAATGAGTGTGTTTATATCTCAAAACTTTAAAAGTTTAGAGATGTGAAAATTGGTATTTAGAATCTTCTTTAAAAATAAGGAAACACGTATTTTTTTGTTTTCAGACAATCCCAATAGGAGGGGTGAAAAAGGGTGAAAAAGGGTGGAAAAGGGGTTGAATGCCTAATCAGGATACCGGTGCTTATATCTCAGAAACTGAAGATATTACAGACCTGAAAATTGGTACTTTTGATCTCTTTTAAAAATAAAGAAACACGTATTTTTTTGTTTTTGGAAAATCCAATTAATGGGAGGGTGAAAAGGGGGTGAATTTTAAAAATGAGTGAATCTATATCTCCAAACTTTTAAAGTTTGCAGATGTAAAAATTGGTATTTAGAATCTTCATTAAAAATAAAGAAACACGCATTTTTTTGTTTTCGGAAAATCGCAATAGGAATCGTGAAACGGGTGAAATAGGGGTTGAATGCCTTTAATGAGGCTACTTATATCTCAGAACCTGAAGATATTACAGACCTGAAAATTGGTGTTTGGGATCTCTTTTAAAAATAAAGAAACACGTATTTTTTTTGTTTTTGGAAAATCCAATTAACGGGGGTGGGGTGAAAAGGGGGTGATTTTTTAAAATGAGTGTATCTATATCTCAAAACGTTTAAAGTGTATTGATATAAAAATTGGTATTTAGAATCTTCTTTAAATATAAAGAAACACGTATTCTTTTGTTTTCGGAAAATCCCAATAGGAAGGGTGTAAAAGGGTGAATAATGGGTTGAATGCCTTTAATGAGGCTACTTATATTTCAGAAGCTGAAGATATTACAGACCTGAAAATTGGTATTTGGGATCTACTTTAAAAGTAAAGAAACACGTATTTTTTCGTTTTTGGAAAATTCAAATATTGGGGGGTGAAAAGGGGGGTGACTTTTTAAAAATGAGAGTGTCTACATCTTAAAACTTTAAAATTTACAGATGTAAAATTTGGTAGTTAGAATCTCCTCTAAAAATAAAGGAACACGTATTTTTTTGTTTCCTGTAAATCCCAATAGGAGGGGTGTAAAAGGGTGAAAAATGGGTTGAATGCCTTTAATGAGGATACTTATATTTCAGAACCTTAAGATAATACAGAACTGAAAATTTGTATATGTGACCTCCTTTAAAAATAAAGAAACACGTATTTTTTAGTTTTTGGAAAATCCAATTAATGGCGGTTAAACAGGAGTGACAAATTGGGGTGAATTTTTTGAAAGGCTATATCTACAGAATATCTTGGAAGCGTAAAATGTTACAGGCGTAAAAAGTGGGTGTTTGGAATCTCCTGTAAATGTAAAGAAACATAGGTGATTTGTTTTTGGAAACTCCTCTTAAGGGGAACTCAAAAGAGGTGAAATTTTAAAATGAGAATTTTTACAGTATATCTAAAAAAACTTAACATGTTACAGAAGTGAAAATGGTATTTTTTATCTCTATTATACATAACGAATAGTGTATTTTTAGTTTTCGGAAATACCACTTGGGTGGTGGGGGTGGGTAAAAGTGACTGAAAATGGTGTTGAATTCTTTTAATTAGGCTACTGATATCTCAAGAATGAAGATGTTACAGACGTGAAATTTGATATTTGCAATCTGCTTTAAAAGTAAAGAAAGACGTATTCTCGGAAAATCCAATGAAGGGGGGGGGGGGGTTGAAAGAATTGAAAATTTAATTGACTTAATTGTATGAGAATGCATACATCTAATAAAAACTAAAGTTGTTACTGACGTGAAAATTCGTATTTAGATCTCCTTTAAAATCAAAGATAAACGCGTTTCGGTGGGGAAACCATCTTGGAGGGTGGGAGTGTAAAGGAATTGAATTTCTTTCATGGGGACACATAAATCAAAAACTGAAGAAGTTAGAGTCGTGATAATTGGTATTTAGAAAATCCTTTACTATTAAAGAAACAAGTATTTCTTGCGGGAAAATTCACTTGGGGGGGGGGGGGGAAGAGTAGTGTGAAATGAAGTGAAAAAAATAAATTATTTTTATGGGGATACTTATATCTCAAAACTGAAGGCAATAGACGTGAACATTGGTGTTTGGAATCTCCTTTAAACATAAAGAAACAAGCCTTCTTTTAATTTTTTTTTGGGGGGGGGCGGGGGTGGCGGTAAATAAACTAAACGGCGGTGGGGTGTAGAAGGAGGTGAGACCAATTGATTTTACTGTTCTTAATGTACTTATAAGTATCCTCCGTTGCTCAGGCGGCAGCGCGCCGGCCTCTCACAGCTGGGTTCCGTGGTTCAAATCCCGGTCTCTCCATGTGACATTCGTGCTGGAAAAAACGGAGGCGGGATAGGTTTTTCTCCGGATACTCCGGTTTTCCCTGTCATCAGCCATTCCAGCAACACATAATAGTAATAATAATAATAATAATAATCATGTTCCGGACCGTCGTCAAATGTGTGGACCGCGCTGGAAAAGGCTCCTGGACGGGTAATGACTAAGAATGCAGTCCGGCTGCGGGTTCAGTGCCGCCAAAGCACCCAATATGACACCACGCCGGATCTCCTGAAGGAATTTATACATATTAAAATGATTATAGGAAAAGATGGCAAAGATTTACGGACCCAACTGACCGGGAGGAATATCTGAGACTAGACCGGGAAGTACGAAATCGATTACTGGAAAGGAAGATTGAAAAATGGGAGGAAACGTGCCGTAATCTAATAGAAAACGAGTCAGATCGGGAATTTTGGTGGATTCTCGCAGAAAACGAGTCAGATCGCGAATTTCGGCGGATTATATATCTAAAACAATAAGCATTCAATTATAAATTTCAGTATAATACCGTAGCGAAGCACGGGTATCTTGCTAGTTAATGTATATAATTGTAAATAATTCCCAGACCATCAGTCTGCTAATTTATGCTATTAATTAACGTGTGCAGTACTACAAACATCAAGACAAATTTCGTTTCTTTTATGTACATACTGTATGAATATTTTCAAATAATAAACTTTTATGTTGTGCTTTGTATATCAAGTTCCTCGTATACAAGAGTATCAAATCGAAGTTCCGCATTTAACTTGTTATTTGAAGGAAGAACATCCTACTTTCTTGGCAGGCAGACCATTCTCCAGCGACATTCAAAGCGATAGGTTGCCTTGAATTCTTGAAGAATAGCGGAGTCTTTCTTAGTTAGGTCTCGATTTTGATTTGTAACTATTCCCATTGTCTCTAGATCCCATAATTTTCTTAGTTCATCATCCGAAGGTGAACTAGCTTGTCGAATGAAGTTCACACCAGTAGAATTCACACAAGTCCCTTCCATTAAAGATCCATCCAAAAATTGTCGGAATCAGAACGATCTATTCAGATATTCGAATCGGTGAAGCGTCCTTCACTATTTTCCAATATTGGTCAGTGCCAATTAAGATCTCCACGGGCAGGTTTTCTTTCGAATCAGACCTAGGGTCTGCTAACTGAAATTTGCGTACGTGCGCCCAAGTTCTGATATCTTGTGGAGCTGCGGGTTGAGGTGAGAGTGAGTGTGCACTTTCTTAAGCATTGATGGAAACCGTAAAGTTGGTGTAAACTCCCTTCATACTGAACCTGACGACTCTGCGCTGACATGATGGGTTAGTCTGGGACTCAAATGTGCAAACAGTCAGTTCTCTTTTGTCGGTGGTTAGTAGCTGTAGGCCGTCTATCAGTGATCTTGATATAAATGTTGCCTGACTTCCACTGTCCAGTATACATCGAGTAAGTCGGCTTAGCCCTGTAGGTCCAGTGATTCTTACTTGAGCTGTCTGCAAGAATGTGAAACCTGGTGTGGTCATATCTATTTTTCCTACAGAGGCTGTGTTGGCCTGATATTCTGAGGTCTTGTGACTCCTCCCGTTGTCGCAAAGGGACTTACACTACCGCTCATTAATTTCAATACGCCCTGGTATTTTAGATTTAAAACACAAATCAAACGTTATTTCTCACAAAAGATAATTATATTAACTTACACATATATAATACAATCACAATCATTATATTTTACTTTCATCAAAGTCTCCTCCTTTGGATTTAATGACTGCCTCACAAACTCGAGGCAAGCGGTCAATAAGTTTCTGTAGGTATCGTGAATCTATTTGATTCCACACATCCTTAACAATATTCCAGAGATATTCCTTGCTGGATATATTAACTTCCCTGATACGTATGTCCACTTCATCCCAGACCATTTCAATGGGATTACAATCGGACCTTTGGGACGGCCATACCATATCTTTCAGTACTTTCTGATTTTCTTTTATGCAATGTAGTTCGTACAGTATGCCGACCGATGTTTTGGGTCATTATCCTGTTGTAAGGTGAACCCTTTCCCTATTAAGCGCAATCCACTTGGTACTGCATGATACTGAAGTATGCGGTGGTACTGCTTCTGATCCATACATCCTTCTATTTTCATAATGTCTCCAACTATATCTCCGGCAAAACATCCCCAAACCATAATAGAAACTCCGCCGTGTTTAACTGTAGGTAGAACACACTGCTGGGCTACCCTTTCCCCTACAAATCGGCGAACAAATATTCTCCTTCTGCTTCCAAAAACCTCGAACGTCGATTCATCGGTGAATAACACCTTCGTCCACTTTTCCGATGTCCAATTCCGATGTTTTCTAGCCCATTCAAGTCTCTTCTGTTTATTTATGGGCCTTAGAAGGGGTTTTCTTGCTATGACACATCCTTTCAAGCCGGCTTCAATCAGTCTCGTTTTTACTGTTGCAACATATATTTTTGTCGTATTCATTTCTACCAATTCTGCACGAATTTGAGGCGCTGTTTGGAATCTATTCCTCTTACTGGTAATTCTGATATATTTATCATAACTTTTAGTTGTTTTATGAGGTCGTCCTGGTCGTGGTACGTCCTTATTGCTACCTGTTGTCTTCTGGCGGTGAAGGGTGTATAGGGTGTATTGCACTCTCCTATAGACTCACTACACTGTTTCGCAATTTGGCGAAGAGATAAACCTGCTTGGCTAAGTGCTACAATTGCAGCACGTTTTTCTATGGATATCTCCACTCGTGGAGCCATACTAGCGATGTGCACACTTCAACTGTTACGAAGGAACTGACATGCAGGAACCACATGTTATGTATCGTAGCAATGTTTGCCGTTCGCTGCAAATATCACATCACTACAGGGAACAACACAGATGCACCAAATGCGGCGTCCGTCGGCAAATAGGTAAACAAACATATCCGATAGGTACACAACGTTTATGTACACAACATTGGTTGTTGGGTACTATTATATCTCGATGACCACAAACAGAAATCATGTCATGTGTACAACTGTTGTACTATTCCTTTGCTTCCTCAACCGCACCCACGGTATTAGACCTTATCTACAGAGAACGAGATGTCAATTATTGGGTGTATTGAAATTAATGAGCGGTAGTGTATGATGCGACTTCTTGCAGTTAGCACACTGTGCCCTTCCTTTCTTTCGACAGTTGAATGCTGTATGCCCTCGATTGAGGCACAGGAAGCACCGGTAAACTCTCTTCAGCCTCTCCTTTCGCTCCGTAACGTTTGTGATTTTCTTACAGTCCTGAGCCCAGTGACCTCTTGATTCACAAAAGGCGCAAAATGGTTCCGGTCCCTTGACCTCTTTTCCTGCTAAGCCTTTAGGATCGGCTCGGACGTGAAGAGCTGCCGCCGTAGGGGAGTAGCTTGGTGATATGGAGGTTTCACCGCGAATCTTTTGTGTAGTAAGCGCTCCGTCAACTTCCTCACCGAGAAACTCCATTAGTTTGAGGATGTTACCCTCCGAAAGGTCTTCTCGCTTGGCGTGAATGATCCAGCGACGGCATATATCGTCTGGAAATGCTCGGAGAATCTTCGGTGCAAGTACTCGGCCATAAGCGTTCACATCTTCGCCTAGAGCGCGCAGAGCTTGAATGCGGCGATTGCAGCCAATAAACGTAGAATTAAGTGCGTCCGGTGTGGCGAACTGGATGGGCTTAATACATTCTATGATTCTATTCTTGTCGCCGTAGCGAGCTTCAAGAATTTTTTTAGTCTCTTCATATGTCTCGGCCGTCACTGCGATGCCCTCAATCAAGTGCTTCAGTTCCCCCTCTAAATAACCCTGCAGAAATATTTTATTAATAGTAGAGAGTGACGTGTCCTTATCGATTGACTGTTCGAACTGTTCCCAGAAACGTGCTCATGTTTCTATATTGCCTGAGAAGGGTTCTAGTCTTATTGGGGGGAGACTTAACGTGGTTGAGGGAACAGCTGAGGCAAGTGTTGGTACCGTCTGTGTGTTCGTGAGTCTAAGATTCGACATCGCGCTTTCAAGTTTTTTCTCCATTCCGTGTGAATGCGTTTGCACTACACATACTATCTATGCCCCTTTTTTTTATCTTACTATGCCTTATGCGGTATTTGCAAGTTCCTCAAGTATCTCAGATTTGAACAGGAACATGAACACTCATCTGACAAATGTTACCGTACGTTGATGGTTTGGCGTGATATGCTTTATCTCCATCGCCTTCTTCCGTTACATCTCACCAATCCGCCCGCATCTCTTGGCCAGAGAGAGGGCGTTACCCTCTAGGTGGCCCGCCCCAGCCCTTCAGGGTGGGGAATGAAAACATTTAATAGATAGATAGATGATAGCGCGCTTGGCGTTCTCTATGTATTCATCACATGTACTTATGTCTTCGGCATACGTGGTGTCATCCAGGAGGTCGTGAACCTCATCGTTCAGGGCCCTTAATTTATCCAAAGTCTCTTGTAACCTATCCTTATAGTACTCGTAATCCTGGAGAGAGGTAGACTCAGTAAACTCTCGTGCTTTCTCCACGACGTGTGATGTTTTCCCTTTCCCTAGCACGTCTTCTTTTCAATTGGTGTATTCGTGTGTTTGCGTTACCACCTTTCATACTTGGTCTCTAAACGTGAACTTGCTATAGTAAAATAGTGTAACTGATACGGACTTCGTAATAGCGTGGGAAATATTTCGTTACTTGATCTATTATTGATCGTACTCTGAGGTATTGTGACGTAGTTCAAGGAAAGCCAGGAGATGGTAGCACTGGTCACTCGGTCGTGCGTGAAGTCTCCTCCAAGTGACATAAATAAACCATATGGATGCCCTTCGAGCTTAACCAATAAACCATCTATGCGTTTCCACTACACATACTATCTATGCCAATTTTTTATGTTACTATGCCTTATGCGGTATTTGCAAGTTCCTTAAGTATCTCAGATTTGAACAGGAACATGAACACTCATCTATTTATTTATTTATTTATTTATTTATTCAGGATCAGCAACAGCATAACGCCGAATTACAACGATCTGAGCTATGTACAACAGATATGAATCTAAAATGAAAGATATATAAATACTTACAAAGGACACGAATATACACAATAAAAACTGTACAATCATATATAATACATATTTACATAAACAACGTTATTAAAAAAGAAAAATACATTTACAGTAAATACAGGAGCAGAACGGGAAAGAACAAGAAGGAAAATTAAGTTATATGATAAATATCATGACAGAAGGAAGGAAACGTTACGAAGAGATCTAGGTTGTTGTTGATAGATAATGTATTAAACATTGCTGGAATACGTACCGAAAGGGACCTTTGGGTGAGAGAAAGCCGGGAGTAAGGAGTATGGAATAGGGTCTTCATTCTGGTATTACGGGATGGGACGTGGAGGGGAAATAAGGAAGCTAAATCTGGAGACCTAAACAGACCATTAACTGCTTTGTATAGCAGCTTTAGGTCGGCTACTTTCCTCCGAGCAGAAAGAGTCTTGAGGTTCAGTTTCCCAAGCACTTGGATAGTGCTTAGATTGCGACATGCAGGGACCCTGGCTCTGACGATAGCACAGAAAAAAGATTGTACACGGTCAAGGTGGCAGAGGTTTGAAGAAGCAGAAATGTTACCGTACGTTGATGGCTTGGCGTGGTATGTTTTATCTCCATCGCCTTCTTCCGTTACATATCACCAATCCGCCCGCATCTCTTGGCCATAGTGAGGGCGTTACCCTCTAGATGGCCCGCCCTACCCTTTCAGGGTGGGGAATGAAAACATTTAATAGATAAATAGATAGATATATTTATCCCCACGGCAACAATTTCCCCTTAGTCTCTTTACGGAACGTGTAGTAAACAAATTACTATTTAGTCTCTAGTAAGCGACGTATGAGTTATTGTCCATTCGTGCTAGAGTGTAGTTCTTCCCGGGTTTCCGGCACCATTTTATGTCGTGATATTGGGAGAACAGTCAAGAAAACATAACTAGTAACTCGTTCCTTTTCTTATTATTGCCAAAAAATCTAAGAACCTAAGATACAACACTTGTGATACAATGATATTAAATAAAGATATAACACATAACACAGTCCAAAGTTGGTTTTCGAGTAGTGTCTATCAATTTCCAGCAGATGGCCTTCCTGATGTCAATCCTATATCAAAGAAAGAAATTACTATTTCATTCTTTCTTTCCTTCTTTCTGTCTTTCTTTCTTAATCCGGTTACCCTTCAGGGTTGGTTTTTCCCTCAGATTCAGCGAGGGATTCCACTTCTACCGCCTCAAGGGGTCCTGGAGGCGAGGCAGAAACCAGACGTGTCAAGAATGCATACTTGGCCAGATACAGCACTTCTGATGTCTTCTGTAAGAAGTAAATACTGTGCACTTAAAATACTCTTTGTTTCCCGTCAACTTGCTGATAGTTGGCTAGAAACGCCTGATAGCAGGGCAAGAGCTTCTTCGACAGTTGGTTAGCAGGCCCCCAAAGCTCACGGGCTTTACTAATTTGGCTCCATTAACCAATAACAATTTCCTGTAGCGTGAGACTGTGGGTCGGGGATACAACTTGGAAGGAGGACAAGTACCTCGTCCAGGCTGCCTCACCTACTATGGTGAACAGGGGCCTTGTGGCGGGATGGGAAGACCGGAAGGGATAGACAAGGAAGAGGAAAGGAAGCGGCCGTGGCCTTATGTTAGGTACCATCCCGGCATTTGCCTGGAGGAGGAGTGGGAAAACACGGAAAACCATTTCGAGGATGGCTGAGGAGGGAATCGAACCCCACTCTACTCAGTTGACCTCCCGAGGCTGAGTGTACCCCGTTCCCGCCCTCGTACCACTTTTCAGATTTCGTTGCAGAGCCGGAAATCAAACCCGTGCCTCCGGGGGTGGCAGTTAATCACACTAACCACTACACCACAGAGGCGGACAGTGCTATCTCGTGTTTCTAATAATAATGATGTTGATTTTACGTGCTACTAACTACTTTTTACTGTTTTCGAGGACGCTGTAGTGCCAGAAATTTCTCACACGGGGCTGACGTATTTGACCACGTTCAAATACCACCGGACTAGCCAAGATCGAACCTGCCAACTTGGGCTCAGAAATTCAGCCCGGCATTTGTGTTTCTGTGATGGTTAGCAGTGTGAAATGTTGTGTATGGATGAAGATGTTTATTGAGACGTCAAAAACACGCAGTCCCCGAGCCATAGAATTTAACAATATACAGTAAAAATCCCCGACCCTGCCAGAAATCGAGCCCGTCACCCTATGAACCGAACAACGGTACGCTGTCCTTTCAGCCATAGCACCGGACACTAATCATGTGCTGTACTTATGTTTTACCTCGTTGTCTTGGTATTTCTTCACGATATTCATATACAGATCCCAGTTTCTTGAAATGTGGTTTAACAATACTTTTCGAAGCAGGCAAGATGATGGTCAATAATATTGAAAATTCCCCTAAATTCTTGTTCACTCCATAAAGATTTCCTGACTAGCATCATTAAGTTTACACCAAGCCTTCAAAAGATCCACGGATACAAAGTACAGATCTTACGCGCATAAGTTTGAATTATTTAAGTTTATTTAACCTTCTTTCTCATTTTAGAACACCGATGCAAAACTCTTTGTCTACAGTGATCTGGGAGAAATTTCCAAGCCATATGAATCACGTTTATGCTTAAGATTAGGTCGACTACAATGATATTCAGGTAAGAATATTACTGATAATTTGCAAGTTTAATGTGACTATATGGTATCCTTCTTCTTCTCCTTCTTCTTTATCTGTTTACCCTCCAGTGTCGGATTTTCCCTCGGACTCAGCGAGGGATCCCACCTCTACCGCCTCAAGGGCAAAGGACGAGTTCGACAGCCGTAGTGGAAGGACGTGTTCCTCCCGCTCGCTCTCTCTCTCCTTGCCAGGCGCTCTGTACTTTCCCAGTACTAGTCAGGCAGCTGTACTTGTTAGTACATCTTCGAAAGAGCATTGTCTGAGCTGTAGCACTTTTCAGTGCTCGCTCTTTCTTCTATTTCAGGAATTCTTACAGGAGGACCAGGATGGAGAAGCCGACCCTACCAGTGAGGCTGGTCGACTACGACTACGAGGGAGCCGTCGACAAGCTGCTGGACGCGATCGACGAGATGGATGTCCCCAGCTACGAACGCCCGGGACTGGTTGTGTTCAACCGGCTGGGGGAAGGCGACCACCAGGGGACGCTGCGCGTCTTCGACCACCTGAATGCGACTGCGGAGATCATCGGACAGCCTCTCCTGCCGATCATCGGCATTATGATTGCTACCTGGGCGATCATAATTCGCCCTAACGACGCAGCCAGCTACAGGATCTACGAGGAGCGCGCGTCCCACCAGTTCCAGGTTGCCCGGCTACCAGGACTCAGGGAGCACCTGGACGTCTCGGGCTACCAGGAGGCAGCCTCGCAGACGGAGCCAACGACCCAGGACGACGGCGGCGCTACCAAGCGCCGCGACGGCGCGACTCCAGTTGGAAAGCTGTACTCCTCGAAGTACACGCAGACCAACAAGGCGACAACCAGGGCGAAGTGGTCGCAGACGCAGGCCTACCAGGAAGGGCCTGTTACCCGGGCGCAAACCAGGAACGCGCCCGTGATGGTGGAAAGCAGCACAGCGGTGGAGAAGGACGCCCCCTGGCGTACTGAGACTGCTGCCCAGGTCCAGCCTGCCTGCACGTCTGTCGAGTTGCAGACCTCGATGTGCGCCCCCCAGGACAGGGAACGCAGTCGAGTGTTAGCATCGACCGACGCCACCGCCGCCGCCAGCCAGGAGAAAGAAGACGATGGCGACGCAGAGGAGCCGGCAGCTACCTCGGGGTCACCAGGCCGGGAGGAGGGCCACCCGGGCGAGGCCTCTTCCCCAGCAGAGAAGCAACCCTTGGGACAGACCGACGCCGCCGCCAGCCAGGGGAAAGAAGAAGATGGCGACGCAGCGGAGCCACCAGCTACCCTGGGGTCACCAGGCCGGGAGGAGGGCCACCAGGACGAGGCCTCTTCCCCCGCCGAGAAGCAACCCCCGGGAAGCAGAAAAAGACGCCGCACCAGGAAGCAGAAGGCGTCGCTGGCTCACCAGGAGAGGACCGCCAAGCCGCAACCCAGGACTGCTCCCAGGACTGCAGTCAACCGAGGAGCCAATCAGGAGAGGACCTCAGCGGGTAGCGGCAGTCAGGTGAGAGTCAAACGTCCCCCTCAGCAGCTCTTGCAGTGTTTCCGCTGTCTGAGGTGGGGCCACCGTCAAGTTAGCTGTGGACTCCAAGTGAAGTGCAACCGCTGTGGTGGTGATCACCACTACACGGCCTGCGCAACACTTAAGGAGGCGCCGGTGTGCGCCAATTGCGCGGGGGGCCACCCGGCCTCCCACCGCAGTTGCCCAGTCTACAGGGCCATGGCGCGGGCAGAGAGGAGGGAGGCCCGGCGCCATGACCCACCCCATTCCAGGAGGCCCCCGCCTCGGCGGGCTTGGCCTCATTCTCCGGGATCGGAGACTGGGTACGAGGTACCCCAAGGAGGTGGAGTCGTGCGACAGGCCCTAGTGGTACTTGACGCATGGCTCCGCAGCCGGCAAGGACCGCGCTAGTCCCAGCAGTGCCCAGACGGACTGATACCCAGGCGATGGAATGGCGAGGAATTGGTTTATGTTTTGTGCATGTTACCTGTTCCTAACTAACACAACCTCTGGTCTTTTTCCAGCCCACATCCTTGCATGTGCTATCACAAGATGTCAGGTTTTACATGTAGGCTCTTTCTTCTTTCTGCCTATGTGGTTTTTCCCTGACCCTTCAATACCAAACTTCAATACCATATACCTAATACAATATCGCCTGGTAGCGTGTTTGACATGGAAACAGGCAGATACTCCTTGTATCACTTCCCACTCTTCCCTGCTATCTCTTTCTTCTTCTTAGAAATAATAGCATGTCGGAGGCCATGTAGATTGAGTCGTTGGTCACGCGGGGGGAGCGGGCTTCGGGGGCCCCCCCGGAAAAAAAAGCCTCAAGGGCAGTATCCTGGAGCTTCGGACTCTGGGTCGGGGAATGCTATTGGGGAGGATGACCAGTACCTCGCCCAGGCGTCCTCACCTGCTATGCTGAACAGGGGCCTTGGTGGCGATGGGAAGATTGGAAGGGATAGAATAGACAAGGAAGAGGGAAGGAATCGACCGTGGCCTTAAGTTAGGTAATGTTCCCTTCTCCGGGGTCGCTTAGTCGGCGGAGCGAGAGTCCCAAAGGGTGGACTGTTCGCAGGGCCAACTTGCTTTTACGGGACCGACCGACAGAACATTTATTTTTACAGGCCCATTGGTGACTGGATAGGAGACATAATGTTGAATGAAAATCAGGACAAAATAACAACAATGTTTATTAACATATAATGAAACCTCAGCCGGGACAAATGCAAAAAGAAAAAAAAAACATAATACAATATTTCACCAAAATAATTCAATTCATTATTGCTTGTGAACAAATAAAATGACTGAGTCCTTGCATGCTTCTCGGTTTCATTTGATTCCATTACTTCTTCAATGAAACTCCCTCCAACATTTTACTCTGCAACATTGAATTAATCATGTGATTAGCAATGCTAACATTTTCAATTGCAACACAGGTTTAGAAAATTCTCAGGTAAATTACTTTAATACCTCTTTGAGAAACTTCACTATCGAAATTGCATTTACTTATTTAAAAAAATTTGTTAAAGATTTACTTTACCACACTTGTGAAAAATCTTTTCTAAATCATTTATCACTATCATGAAATTCTTTTAGCTTATTCTTAATAAGTTCTGTATAAATCACTTTTGGGAAAATTCCTTACAATGTTTGAGATCGTCGTTATAAATTTTGGAAAACTCTTTACCACTTCGAGAAACTTCTTTACAATGTTTGAAAATTTTGAAAAATCCTTTGGCGAACTTCCCCTCTCTCGTAGACTTCGCTCGACTGTATTCCTTTAGAATTCTTAATAACGTTTCCTAACTAACTAGTATTCTATAGATGGATAGAGTATCACGCAACACTATGTGGAATCAACAACAACAATATCAATGCATCATCAATCACATCAAATACACCAAAGGTAAGCATTCCTGGAATGATGTGGGTAAATGTCACGAAATAACATAATTCTAACAACTGTTTATAAGTAGATTCATCACACAATAGAGCTATATTATTATCATTATTATTATTATTATTATTATTATTATTATTATTATTATTATTATTATTATTATTATATTGTAACTTTCTCTTCCTCTTGAATTCGGTTGAAGGCCCTTACAACATTACCTGACCATAATGAGAACTCCTCATGACTGTAGTTATAAGATGAAATAGGATGACAAAATTTTTCTCGATGAATAATCATCACCATCATTAGAAATATGCGTTTAAGAGCCTCGAGAAAATCCAATAATGATTAAGTCGTGCATTATTCATATCAGTTGTTGAGCGAAGAATAAGAACTATTATTAGTCCCTAAATCTTTTCGTACCATCATAAATCACTATCACCATCATCACTCAATATAATCACTGTGATCCATTATAATTATTATGGTTGATATGCACCCTAGTAGTCCCATATCGTCAATTTATCAAAATTTACTATCACAATGATCGCTCAATTTTCTCAACAACTCGTTATAATTCTCCGACCTTCATTATTATTATTAAAGTTATTTTTATTTCCTACAATGGCTCTTAGAACGTTCTCTCGATGAGTTGTTCCTATTACTCGTCGATTACCTTCCCTTCTAGTATCAATCATCATACATATCTAACAGCTTTTTAAGATTACGATTTAATCATAATTTACTCCTATTTAATCACATCCTCTTTGTTATGATTATTATTTAATCACATCCTCTTTGTCATGATTATTATTACCTTATTTTATTTTTATTATTCTCGTTATTATTAGGTCTTAATCCCTTATAATGTCCTTTTGAAGATCGTGATTACTTCTGACCTTGTAAACTCACTGGCAACAGGGATTACTCATCACCGAATTCGAAAAAAAAGGAAACCATTATTCCAAGAAAATGCAAAGATAGGACAATATTGAAATCACAAATCAACGAAGGAATGAATACTCTACCATCACCATTAAGTACAACATTACTGAAGAAACTACATTCCTCTAAGCAAGAATACAATCTACTAGGCATCTACTAAAAGAGAATAAATTTTACAGCGGTACTTATAGTTTCGATGAAAATTCGTGGCGTCGCGATGCTGCTATGGGCGTCGGTGTCCTCTTCCTCAGCTATGATGGTTTACAGGTGTACAAGGTCATCGTGTTGGCGTGCACACTGGAGTCTAATCCATCATGACTATGGCTACGTCCAGCATCGTCGTATTACTCCAGCAAAGTTCCGGAAAATTCCAAGCTTTTCCTCGTGTTCGTTGCATTTGGCTGCTAGGTTTCACGGAGATAGCTGAAACTGAAATTCTGCATTAACAATAGGATCCACATTAGTTGTAACTCACTAAATTATTCACAACACTTAACTGGTGCAACGATGTATTTTCAGGTCCAGGTTTACTACCAGCTTCGACTTCCAAACACATTCACCTAGTTACGATACGTCTTAAAGCTGACAAACAATATTATTGGTTATTACGATGTTTAAAGGCCAGATTACTTCTCGAATATTCCCTTAAGGTCGTGCCTTTCCTTTATAATGTCCAACGGAACATTCCATGAGTTTCTATTATAAAATTCGGCTTCAATAAACACACGAACTATCTGCGATTCAGCAAGTTCCACACGGGAAAATGCGCGGCTGTAATAAACCCGCTGAATACTGCATGGAGCTAACGACAAGTTGCACGGGCACTCAAATAAAGCAATGGTTGTGCCTTACGAGAATTATACAGGTATTAACGTCGTCTGCAAATACTCTTCTTTTCCGTAGAGAATGCACTGTTCATCTTCTCCGTAAGAATACGACTGTACGACTTTCTTCAAAATTATTCTGTTCGTCGTTTCGTAAGGTACTCTTCTGTACTGTTCTGTGTTTCACAAGGGACTCTTCCTCGACTTTGATCTAGAAAAATCCTAAGATTTTCTAGCACCTTCCTCTATTTGCATTGGCTGTTGGCCATCATGCGCCGTGATTCGTCTTTCACAGCTGTGAGTGGATTCTTCGAGAATAATCTCCCCTCTCGTCTGTCAGTGTGTCAGGTGACGTAACTGCGTGCGCTGGCAGCCTTCAACAGCTGTTGACCTACTTTCGGCTGGCTCCCATCGGCACGGCACGGTAACAGCTGATATACGCGGTCTCGTAAACCAATATTCCGTAATAAAATTTTGTCCATCTTTCCTAAATTAACTGAGGCACCATTTAGACGGGTACAGTACCAACCCGGCATTTGCCTGGAGGGGACGTGGGAAGCCACGGAAATCCACTTCCAGGCTTAATCATCGTTATCCGGTCGATTAGATTAGCAGTTTGCCTCTTTCTACCACTACGAGTGCTGATGTGAGTCAATGCAGAATTTCACTTAAGCCTTATAACTGCATTCGGTGTGGACATTTTCCAAAAAAAAATCAAGAAATGCCTGACGGTATTGAACTAAGGAACACATTACAGAAAGAATTATGTACATAAGTTAATTTGGCTGGGATTGAATAAAAAAGAATTCGAGCAAATAGCAAGCGATTATACGTTGTTTTTCCGGAACTCCATTTAGGCCGTAAGTGATTTTCTAATTATATTTTTTAGTTTGCTAGAGCTATCCAAGACTCACAACTTGAAACCTTTCCGGGCCCTTTAGCCCTTCAACTTTCGTCACAATTGAGGAAATTTCTTAATTTTACGTTCTTCGTGATATTGGG
Organism: Anabrus simplex; assembly: GCF_040414725.1. Lineage (NCBI taxonomy): Eukaryota > Metazoa > Arthropoda > Insecta > Orthoptera > Tettigoniidae > Anabrus > Anabrus simplex. The sequence goes on along the minus strand of NC_090266.1, from coordinate 1,123,230,693 downwards.
GCCCCTACTTTGTCTGCTAAGAAATGTTTTCTACATTAAGAATAATAATGGTCCGCCTCTGTGGTGTAGTGGTTAGTGTGATTAGCTGCCATCCCCGGAGGCCTGGGATCGATTCCCGGCTCTGCCACGAAATTTGAAAATTGGTACGAGGGCTGGAACGGGGTCTATTCAGCCTCGTTAGGTCAACTGAGTAGAGCTGAGTTCGATTCCCACCTCAGCCATCCTCGAAGTGGATTTCCGTGGTTTCCCAATTCTCCCCCAGGCAAATGCCGTGATGGTACCTAATTTAAGGCCACGGCCGCGCTTCCTTCCCTCTTCCTTGTCTATCCTTTCCAATCTTTCCATCCCCACCAAGGCCCCTGTTCTGCATAGCAGGTGAGGACGCCTGGTCCCCCTCTCCAGTGGTATCCCCCGACCAAATGTCTCACGCTCCAGGACGCGAAAAGTTAAATTGTTAACACTAATTAGAAATGCGTGACTCGTTTTCATTAGCAATTCAATTATTATTTGCGATGGGCCTGTCGTAAGGATTCGCACAAGGTTTTCTAGATCATAGACAGAGGGTCAGCAGATCCGCGGACGCAATGTTCTAGTAGAACATATAACATAACTTTTAATTATTTCTATAATCTGCCTTCTGACCGACTAATTAAATTCCTCTCTAACTCAGAACCGGAAGATGGTTTAAGGTAGCGGTGTTCAAGACTTGCGTGCCCCTTAATACCGATTCGCGTCTGACCCTCACCTCGCGATACAGTCAACTGCACGGATTTGCACAGGTTCATGGTCGTTAAACCCGCACGTTGTCAGGACTTTGTCAGTTTCATAATAGAAAGTAACATAAAAGAAAAACGCTCTCATTTATGGATAGAATGAAGCATTGAAATAACTTTAGCTCCTTGCCTGTGCAGTCGAAGATATTGTTGTTGAAGAAATATTTTGTGCAAATCCCACAAATTTCGCGATTGCAGAAATATGTCCTAGAGCCAGGTGAACTGTAGATTTATCAGCTGAAGCCGGAAGTAATGGGGACATTCTCAGCCATGAGAGAGCCAGATCTGTTAAATAATTCAAAGTAATTCTCAAGCTGTTCGAATTATTCAGCACTGACAGGCTCACAAGGCGATCTTTCCCTTCTCCTCTCCCCTTGACACCACGTCAACTCGGGCACTGCACTGCAAAACGCACGGCAGAACAGTGTGCATTGTATCCGTTTCCATCGCTCGCAGTCCTCTAAGGTACAGCTCAAAGAGGATATAATAGGATAGAAATAAAACTCAGTAATAAATGTCGGTGCCAAGCCAGATGGCCCTTGTAGTTTCAGTCCGCAATTTGAGATAGCACCACAATGCACAAAGTGTGTAATACCTTACTATCAACAGATAGCACGGAGAAGGAACGGCGTAGTGACCCACATCCGGTTATGCTTACCACAGCTTATCCCTCCCCCCTCCTAACCCATCCCCTCCATTTTCAAGTACTTAACCGAAAACTAAAATCCACGGCCTGTTTCCAGTCATTCGACCAGGTCAGGAACGCAATGAATGAAGCCCCCATCTAGCGGCGAGGATAGGAAATTTGCCGGCTGCCAAAGCCTGTCGCACTACTCTGGGCCAATGAGAAATGACTGACAGATGAAATGCTAACGAAGAGTGTTGCTGGAATGAAAGATGGAAAACCGGAGTACCCGGAGAAAAACCTGGCCAGCCTCAGCCTTGTTCAACACAAATTTCACATGGAGTGGCCATATCCAGCCGTGAGAGGCCGGCGCGCTGCCGCCTGAGCCACAGAGGCTAAATATTTTCTATTGTTGTAAATAATGATCTGATACCCCTTTGTGTGGCATAGTATTTTGAGAGCATAACCTCACACCACCGAGTAGCTTTACCTGGAAATGGATGACTGACACATTAACACAAAGCTGATATTATGACAAGTGAGGAATTGGAAAATTCGAAGGGATAAGCAAGGAAGAGGGAAGGAAGCGGCCGTGGCCTGAACTTAGGTACCATTCCGACATTTTCCTTTAGAAGAAGTGGGAAACCACGGAAAAACACTTCGAAGATGGCTGAGGTGAGAATCGAACCCCACTCTACTCAGTTGATCTCCCGAGGCTGCGTACCTCGTTCCAGCCCTCGCACCAATTTACGAATTTCCTGTCAGAGCCGGGAATCGAATTTGGGCCTTCGGGGATGGCAGCTAGACAGCAGAGTACAGCATACGCAAGATATGGGTATCACATCGGTATCCAAGTACCATATGAAAATAAAAATAATATAATTAAATTCACTGAGACAAGGCTGCTACTTGCTTTATGTCGCACCGACACAGAGAGGTCTTATGGCGACGATGGGACAGGGAATACCTAGGAATGGGTAGGAAGCGGCTGTGGCCGTAATTAAGGTACAGCCCTAGCATTTGCCTGGTGTGAAAATGGGAAGCCGCGGAAAACCATCTTCAGGGCTGCCGACAGTAGGGTTCGAATCCACTATCTCCCGAATGCGAGCTCACAGCTGCGCGGCCCCAAACCGCACGGCCAACTCGCCCGGTGACACAGGACTGGCGAGGATATTTTTCTAATTAACAAGCACAAGGAACAAAGATTTACAGCGTTTACAATTTTAAATAGGAGAGGCACCTGAACTCATGGGTTCAAGCAATACAAATAGCATCATGGGAACTATCACTTAAAATCGATATGAGTGGGATCGATCGAGTAAAGTCAGATTCCATGCAGTCTAGGAGTATTATCTCCTCAATTCTTGACATTATATGACTAATTATTTGTTAGAAGGGCCCACTGATTGAGGTTAGACTTTGAAATACTTCATCTCTAGTCAAACAGCCTCTAATTATTAAAATCTCCCATTTCGTGCCTACTTGCCTGCCTACAACTATCTACACGCCGTGAATGACCTCCAGTGCGATCTAAAAAGAGTGACTGGAACTACCTGAAGCTAGCTGCATATTGAGACCGAAAGCCCCATTAGAGTTACTCTGGGGTGGTACAGCTTCAAGTGGCCCCTTTCACTCGCTCACGATTACATGGCGAGCAGGATATTTCGCCTACGACGACAACGCTACCTGTGGCTATTCCAGGTACTATATACGTCTACAAAGCAGTCCATTTTTACCCTAACACCGCAATCTGACACATTGGTTTATTGCTTAATTAATTAATTAATCCGTTTGCCTCATTTGATCTCTGCCATTGGTTTTTGCAGTTTCCCTATAACTAGCATAGCCTTTGGTGGTGCTTTTTGAGGATCCAACCAGCCTCAGGGCTGATGACCCAACAGACAGACCCTCCAGTGATGGTTTTTGCATCGGGCTGAGTGAGAAAATCCACTTCTACCGCCTCAAGTGCAGCGTCCTGGAGCATGAGACATTTGATCGGGGATACAACCAGTACCTCGCGCAGTTGGCCTCATCTGCTATGCTGAACAGCGGCCTTGTGGGGAATGGGAAGATTGGAAGGGATAAGCAAGGAAGAGGGAAGGAAGCGGCCGTGGTACTTAGGTACCATTCCGATATTTGCCTTGAGAAACAGTGGGAAAACTCGGAAAAATACTTCGAAGATGGCTGAGGTGAGTTGATCTCCCAAGGCTGTGTACCTCGTTCCAGCCCTCGTACCACTTTTCAAATTTCGTGGCAGAGCTCGGAATTGAACCCTGGCCTCCAGGGATGGCAGCTAAGCACAATAACTACTACACCACAGAAGCGGAGCACGTTGGCTTTTTGCCGCTTGAAAAGGTGTTCAGACAGGTGGGTCAAGTGGTGCACGAGAGGTTTCACCTCTGGACAAACAATTTGCGCCTCTACTTGTAGAGGCAGGGTGGGTACTTTCTTTTGGGGTCCCCACCCACTTCGAACTTAGCTCATTATCTCCCCACCACTTCTCCTCTTCAGCCGATTGAGCTTGACATAGGCCTACCTCTGCGCCCAGACCACTCGCTGTCCTCATGGATTAATATTTGCCACCATAACCATCACCACTCTCATTACCATCAACTCTAAGTCGGCTGCCGACATCGCCGCAACTTCTTACCATTTAGCCCTTATGTCTTCACGTATGTATCCGAACCCTCAAGCCTGCTACCTTCCCCTGTCTCCGACCCCACAGTGGGACGGAACAAGGGTTCAGTACAAGCGGACAGCTTCCCACTCTCCACCGGAAGAGACCCAAGCTTCCAGGCGAATGCGGTTGATCCACAGTTCGCCCAACAGACCAACGCACCACTAGAAGAAGAAGAAGAGGAAGAAGAAGAAGAAGAAGTGCCACACACTCCGCCTGTCAGCGTCACCTCTACCATCGACCTCCAGCCCGATCAATTCCCCCCCCCCCCAAATAGAACATCCTCATTTCTGCTATTAAATCCATCTCCTGAATTTCGATCCCGTCATGCTGTTTTCTCCAAACTGCAATAATAAAATATGTGACGAGAAGAAATAACCGATATTCGGAAACATCTAATGGCGTCATCCGTTAGTAAGGTATAGATGCAGGTCCTTTTTGATAATGTTTGAACATGACGTTCTCTTAATTCTCAGTTGCACAGAATCGGCGTTGAAATTTCGTAGGACTTCGTTCCAGGCTTTCCTTCACTCGAGCAATGCTTTCTGCTGTTCAGATCAATCAATCAATCAATCAATCACTCACTACTGATCTGCATTTAGAGCAGTCGCCCGGGTGGCAGATTCCCTATCTGTTGTTTTCCTAGCATTTTCTTAAATGATTGCAAAGGAATTGGAAATTTATTGAACATCTCCCTTGGTAAGTTATTCCAATCCCTAACTCCCCTTCCTATAAACGAATATTTGCCCCAATTTGTACCCTTGAATTCTAACTTTATCTTCATATTGTGATCTTTCCTACTTTTAAAGACACCACTCAAACTCATTCGTCTGCTGGTGTCCGCCCACGCCATCTCTTCACTGACAGCTCGGAACATACCACTTAGTCGAGACGCTCGTCTCCTTTATCGCAAGTCTTCCCAACCCAGACTTTGCAACATTTTCGTAACGCTACTCTTTTGTCGGAAATAGCACAGAAAATTCGAGCTGCTTTTCTTTGGATTTTTTCCAGTTCTGGAATCAAGTAATCCCGGTGAGGGTCCCTTACACTGGAACCATACTCTAGTTGGGGTCTTACCAGAGACTTATATGCCTTCTCCTTCACATCCTTACTACAACCCCTAAATACCCTCATAGCTATGTGCAGAGATCTGTACTCATTATTTACAATCATATTTATGTGATTACCCCAATGAAGATCTTTCCTTATATTAATACCTAGGTATTTACAATGAACCCCAAAGGGAACTTTCACCCCCATCAACGCAGTAATTAAAACTGAGAGGACTTTTTCTATTTGTGAAACTCACAACCTGACTTTTAACCCCGCCTATCATCATACCATCGCCTACTGTCCATCTCACAACATTATCGAGCTCATTTTGCAGTTGCTCACAACCCTGTAACTTATTTATTACTCTGTACAGAATAACATCATCTGCAAAAAGCCTTATCTCTGATTCCACTTCTTTACACATATCATTGATATATATAAGAAAATATAAAGGTCCAGTAATACTGCCTTAAGGAATTACCCTCTTAATTATTACAAGGACAGATAAAGCTTCGCCTACTCTAATTCTCTGAGTTCAATTTTCTAGAGACGGAGCCACCCATTCAGTCATTCTTTTGTCAAGTCCAATTGCACTCATTTTTGCCAGTAGTCTCCCATGATCTACCCTATCAAATGCCTTAGACAGGCCAATCGCATACAATCCAATTGACCCTCTGAATCCAGGATATCTGCTATATCTTGCTGGAATCCTACAAGTTGAGCTTCAGTGGAATAACCTTTCCTAAACCCAAACTGCCTTCTATCAAACCAGTTATTAATTTCCAAACATGTCTTATATAATCAGAAAGAATGCTTTCCCAAAGCTTACATGCAATGCATGTCAAACTGATTGGCCTGTAATTTTCAGCTTTATATCTATCACCCTTTCCTTTATACACAGAGGCTACTATAGCAACTCTCCATTCATTTGGTGTAGTTCCTTCAAGCACACAATAATCAAATAAGTACTTCAGATATGGTACTATATCCCGACCCATTGTCTTTAGTATATCCCCCGAAACCTTACCAATTCCAGCTGCTTTTCTTGTTTTCAACTTTTGCATCTTACTGTAAATGTCATTGTTATCATACGTAAATTTTAATACTTCAGTAATAGTCGCCTCCTCCATATGGATATTATCCTTGTAACCAACTATCTTTACATACTGCTGACTGAATACTCCTGCCTTTTGAAGATCCTCACATACACACTCCCCTTGTTCATTAATGATCCCTGGAATATCCTTCTTGGAACCTGTTTCTGCCTTAAAGTACCTATACATACTCTTCCATTTTTCACTAAAATTTGTACGGCCTCCAATTATGCTAGCCATCATGTTATCCTTAGCTGACTTCTTTGCTAGATTCAATTCCCTAGTAAGTTCCTTCAATTTCTCCTTACTTCCACAGCCATTTCTATTTCTTTCCAACCTGTACCTCCTTCTTAGTCTCTTTACTTCTCTGTTATAATATAGTGGATTTTTACCATTCCTTATCACCTTTAAAGGTACAAACCTATTTTCGCATTCCTCAACAATTGCTTTGAACCCATCCCAGAGTCAGTTTACATTTTTATTTACCGTTTTCCGCCGATCATAGTTACTTATTAAAAACTCCCTCATGCCTGTTTTATCAGCCATATGTTACTACTTAAGAGTCCTAATTTTAATATCTTCCTTTCTTTCACATTTATTTTTAACTGCCACAAAAAGAGCTTCGTGATCACTAATACCATCTATTACTTCGGTTTCTCTATAGAACTCATCTGGTTTTACCAACACCACATCCAGAATATTCTTCCCTCTAGTTGGTTCCATCACTTTCTGAATCTGATGTCCTTCCCATATTAACTTATTTGCCATTTGTTGGTCATGCTTCCTGTCGTTCACATTACTTTCCCAACTGACATTTTGTTAATTGAGATCACCCACTACAATCACTTTCCTTTCCTTATCGTTTCCCATATAGCTGATTATCTTATCAAATAATTCTGAATCAGCGTCTGCGCTACCCTCTCCTGGTCTGTACACTCCACAGACATCAAGTTGCCTATTATCTTTAGAGATGAGCCTTACCCCTAGAATTTCGTATTTGTCATCTTTAACTTTTCGTAGCTTACAAATTATTCTTTCACCAGAATGAATACTCCCCCTCCTACCATTCCTATCCTATCTCTACGATACACCCTCCAGTTCCGTGAAAAAAAATTCTGCATGCATTATATCATTTCTCAGCCATGATTCAACTCCTATTACAATATCTGGTAAGTATATACAGAATGTTAGGGGTATACGTGCAGAGATTAAGCTAGTCGGCAAAGAAAAATACATCTCACAATATAAGCTATGTACTTTTTACCTTGTCCTATTATTTTGCCCATAACTGAGCCAAATATTTCAGGACCGAATGTGTTTTGAACGCCCGTAGCAGGATATGCCGGTTACGTCATTCTGTCCACGCGTAGTGGAAGTACAGTAGCGGAGTATAGGGCTTGTTGAACCGGTTTCTTATCGCAGGCCAACACATGTTGTTGTGCACTTCCCCTAAAGGCTTGGCAAGTAGAAGAGGATGACTCACGTGCCGGGCCACTTGCTGTATTCGAAAACCGATCTAGGGTACTCTGTGTGAAATGTACACAGAATCCTGACAGTGACTTCGAAGATCCGTGCTAGCACATACGTGCGAATCAAGTATTGTGTAGTTGTGTGTGATTTATAAGACGTCAATGGCATTACTCAGTGATCCAAGCTGACAAAATGAAAGGAAATAGTTAATAAGTAAATGCAAAATGGGCGCAACATTTATGTGCTGTTATTGCGACAGTCTACGATGTATTTCTGACAATAGACAATGCGAGTTTTCTATGCTTATTCATAAACATTTCAGGTCAATCAAAGGACGGTGGATACTGAAAGAAAGGGCTGTAAATATTCAGTCATATTGTTACTAATGAGACAGATTTCAAAAACCGTAGTTGCAATCATTCGTGAACATTGCTCGAAGGAAAAATAGCTACTGTGGATTTTTTTTTGCTAGTTGCTTTACGTCGCACCGACACAGGTAGGTCTTATGGCGACGACGGGGCAGGAAAGTGCTAGGAGTGGGAAGGAAGCGGCCGTGGCTTTAATTAAGGTACTGAAACATATCATATCGTCCCAGGGACTTTTATTTTCATATTGCGCAACTCTGTGGAGGCGTTATATTTGAAAGACTTTGTTTGCGAGGTGGCAAGCGAACGGTTTTGTTCTAGGCCGCACCCTGGATGGGCGGCCGGTATCCAGGTTTGAATCGGCCTGTTGTTTGAAAGTTTGAAGGAGGCTGCACGTGTGTCGCGGCGTCACCTAATGCGCGGTGAGTTTGAAGGGAGACAATCGCGAGCTGTGAAAGCGAGTCCTACGCACATGGGTTTGTTCCAAGAGAATTGCGCGGGATTGCTAACTTCGATCATCACAGTGCCGATCTGCTAGAAAGATGGGAGAAATCTGATAAATAGCCCGTGCTCCACGGTTTCGATACGTCTTGTGAATAATAATTGAAGTTACACCTCTTTATCTGTTCATTTATCGCCTAATTTCAACCTATATATTTGTGTGACTAGGCTCTAACGGTTGTGGGGTTTGTCTTGAGAAAGCGGTTGAAACCTCGATCCATAGGCAACAGAGCCACCCCCTCTTTTGAACGACACGGGTGGGTGATAAAACCAACAGTGGCTTGGGGAAGCGTGTTCTTTCGTGATTTGTCCGTGCTACAGAAGGTAGTCTCCACGCCAGTCGAGATCGCCATTTTTCTTTGTCCGATATCAAAGTGCTACAGTGACGTTATTTCTTTATGACTGCAATATGAATGTCATGCACATAGAAGCGTACCCAGACTACATTAAAATGTATCACCCTGGTATGATTTACATTTAATAAACACGGGAGTTACAAGTCCGTATATGTGCATTTACCACTACACGTGTAACGCTTCGCTCTTACGCCGAGTGCGGTATGTACCACGGATGTGTGAGCGCGATAGACCAAAGGGACGATAGCTGTGCATACCGGTAAGATCGCGTGAGCTGACTAGCTGTGATACACGCCAAAATTTCGGGTCGGTTTCGCGAACGCGGAGAAAACGTGTGCGATCGTACCGTAATTGCTCTTGCATACGGACTGATCCGGGGCGTATTGCATGATACTTCGATTCTGATCAAAGAATTATTTATATCCATTTAAGTGTGCTAAGCAATATCTGCTTAAATAGTGTGCGCGTATGCAATTGAGCAAGTGCAGTGTTAACCTATTTTCCATTAATTGTAGGAGTGTTATCTGCAAGGACAATCATGGAAGCCATAAGTGTTCTTCATCTATGTTGTGACGCCATCAAAGGTTGTATGATGGCTGAGTAATCTCCTGACGCAGCAGTTGTGCAGATGGTGTGAGGGCTGAAGACAACAAAGTTAAGTGGATTTGTCAGATTTTTAAGCATGTGGGTAACATTTGAGGTCAGCTCAGTTTCATCCAATTCGAGTGTAATATTAACGGTATATATCAGCTTGCTAGAGCTGAGTCTTTATTTGTCAATTAAACAGTGGGAGATCCAGGGCAGAATGCATGCTAATGCCCTCATTTGTAATTTGATTCATGGTTAGTTTAGTTATGGGAACAAGGGTTGTAAATAGGTAAAGTTAGGAGTGTGTGTACATGAATTTATTTTATCTTTCAGAGCATTCCAAGGTGCATGTGTTAAGTGTAAGGCAGGAAGGTAGTTTCATCATCAACGAGGCCAGGCCGCCTTCTTATTGGGGGATAGTTATCAGTAAAGACCAGTGTAGGCCTCTTCGATTTTATTTGTGCGCGATTTCAGGTATATATTTGCTGCCACAGGAACGCCACGACGTCGTCGTTGGGTAGTTAGATTCTTTTAATGAGCAGAGATGACAGGAGATCGGGGTGGAAAATAATGCGAGGGTTGAGAAAGGCTGAGATCGCCTGATATATGATGCGGAAGTAAGATAAGGACTTGAATGCCTGTGAACATGGCAATGAAGGGATGTTAGTAGGGAAAGCTGCTTTATACAAGGATGGGCTTGGATATGCCCGCAGAGTAAAGAGACAGAGTCGAGAATCGAACTCCCGAGCCGCTAAGACGGAAGGCCATGTGGGACGTCTTCCTTGAGAGCGATTTTTGCGGTATATGTATTGAAAGGTGAAGAAGAGATGTTTCTGTTGTCATAGAAGATTTTATAAACGGGAGAAATAATTAGTTTACGTAATGAGGCAGCAGTATTTAAGAGGGAAACCTTCTTTTGTTGTGTGAGCAAGTCTGGCTGGGATAGCCGTGAAGGAAGCAATTACTTGCACCCCGCCAAGTGTAAGCTGCACCCCGATTGCCTGGAGTCCTTTGCGAGGTAGTATGAATCGCGTTCCAGCTGTGTTCCGGTCCTATGATAAGGGAAAGTTTCCACTTGTCCAAGGGGGATGACTTGACAGCCCGACGGGCCACTTGTGACCTGGAGATGAGGAAATGCTCTGACTGCATGTATATATTTTCTTTATATTGTGATTGTTCTGTTATTTTACAGGAGTTGTGTTTGTTTATTTATGTACCTTGTATGGGAGTGCCTTGTCGTGTTTGTTGTCAGTGTGTTGTGTATTGACGAATTAATCTTTGTTTCTTAAATTTAGCCCGGAGCTAATTTTCTCTGGTGGTATGCAGCTTTAGGCTGGTTGTTTGCGACAGATCGGATCTGTCAGTAGAATATGTGTAATATATAACTTAGGATTCCTGTATTTTCCCTTAGCATGATTAATAATTTTGCATATGTAAATAGGTGTATTATGGAATGAAACTGGCGTGACTTTCTCTTGTCGAAGCATAGCTTATGGACGGTCGTAATCGAAATTCCCCTCGGGGAAATCGGCATATTCACTTGGCGGCGTTGTCTATAATTAACGATGTAGATCAGGCCAAGATTTAATATTTTGTTTGTATAAATTATTTGCTCGGTATTTGGACCGACCTATTTCAGTAATGTAATTTGTAATTATTTCTAATGTGCACGGCACATTATGCTTTTATTATGACAGTTTGCGTCATGTTTTATTGTATTTTGTGGAATTTCGTTAGTATGAATATTAATTATGTGCTCTATTGAATAAATCCATTTTACCCCTTTATCTGTCTCTTATTCACAACAAATGCAACAGTTTCCCATTCATATACACCATTGGTGATTATTTTATAGAAGTTAGATTTAATTTTCGCCCATAGACCGAACGAAACCACGAAGCTCTAACCGACTGAGTCTGGCATTGTGATATTGATGGATGGGAACGGTTCAGTACAGCCCCAGCATTTGCCTGGTGTGAAAATGGGAAGCTACGGAAAACCATCTTCAGGGCCGCCGACAGTGGGGTTCGAACCTGCTATCTCCCGAATACTGGATACTGGCCGCACTTAAGCGACTGCAGCTATCGAGCTCGGTCTACTGTGGAATTGCCGCCGGGCATTTCTAATAGAAGGCTTATTCTTCTTTTTCCTAATATGTTTACCCCCCAGGGTTGGTCTTCCCTCGGACTCAGCGAGGGATCCCACCTCTACCGCCTCAAGGGCAGTGTCCTGGAGCGTGAGACATTGGGTCGGGGGATACAACTGTGGAGAATGACCAGTACCTCGCCCAGGCGGCCTCACATTCTATGCTGAACAGGGGCCTTGCGGGGGTCTTGCGGGGGAATGGTGAGATTGGAAGGGATAGACAAGGAAGAGGGAAGGAAGCGGCCGTGGCCTTAAGTTACGTACCATCCCGGCATTTTCCTGGAGAAGTGGGAAACTACGGGAAACCACAATCAGAATGGCTGAGGTGGGAATCGAACCACCTCTACTCATTTGACCTCCCGAGGCTTAGTGGACCTCGTTCCAGCCCTCGTACAACTTTTCCAATTTCGTGGTGGAGCTGAGAATGGAACACGGGCCTCCGGAGGGTGGCAGCTAATCACACTAACCACTATACCACAGAGATGGACAGAAGGCTAGTTACTGGACAGTAAGTGCCGATAGGTAATGTACCGGACCCGTTTAATTAAAACTTCCGTAATAACAATGTTACTACTACTACTAATATCTTTACGTTCCACTAACTAATTTTCACGGTTTTCGGAGACGCTGAAGTGCCAGAATTTTGTACCGCAGTACTTTTCTAAATGCTAGTAAATCTACAGACACGAGACTGGAGTATTTCAGCACCTTCAAATACCACCGAACTGAGCCGCCATCGAACCTGCCAAGGTGGGATCAGAAGACCAGCGCCCTATCGTCCGATCTACTTAGACCGGCATTGGAGCTTAGAGTAAGTTGATCGTGCGGTTACGGGCGCGATGCTGTGAGCTTGTATTCTGGTGATAGTGGGTTCGAGCTCCACTGTCGGCAGCCGGGAAGATGGTTTTCCGTAGTTTCCCATTTTCACATCAGGAAAATGCTGGGACTGCACCTTTATTGGACTTCGAACGCTTCCTTCCCACTTGTATCCCTTTTCTCTCCCATCGTCGCCGTAAGACCTATTTGTGACGGTGCGACGTAAAACAATTTGTAAGTACATGTTTCGGTAATTTCGGAGACATGTCTGCAATTATAATATTAATAATAATTCGGACCTGTTAAAAGTTCACTATTTTCTTTAGTGTTTTCTGCCATTACGAGCTACGAAGTTTGAGTGGGGCGATTAACTTTTATTTTCAAAATAGTTAATAATAACAGACTAACACAGTTTTTATAATATTGTTAGTGGCTTTTCGACGGATGCAAGCTGCCAGCTGCGCGCTCCTAATCGCACGGCCAACTCGCCCAGTAATAATAATAATAATAATAATAATAATAATAATAATAATGATGATAGTAAATCACCGAGCTCGATAGCTGCAGTCCCTTAAGTGTGGCCAGTATCCAGTATTCGGGAGATAGTGGGTTCGAATCCCACTGTCGGCAGCCCTGAAAATGGTTTTCCGTGGTTTCCCATTTCCACACCAGGCAAATGCTGGGGCTGTACCTTAATTAAGGCCACGGCCGCTTCCTTCTTATTCCTAGGCCTTTCCTGTCCCATCGTCACCATAAGAGCTATCTGTGTCGGTGTGACGTAAAACAAAAAGCAAAAAAATAAATAATAATAATAATGAAAATGAAAACCTACAACCTGTTTTCCAGTCCTTGACCGGGTCAGGGATGTAATGAATGAAACATATATAGGCTGTTATTACGATGGGTTCGCCACTCCCACTGTGATATATTAATGAATGATAGATGCTACGAAATGAGAATGGAGAGTGTTGCTGGAATGAATGATGACAGGGAAAACCGGAGCACCCGGAGAAAAATCTGTCCCGCCTCCGCTTTGTCCAGCACAAGTCTCACATGGAATGACCGGGATTTGAACCACGGTATCCAGCGGTGAGAGGCCGACGCGCTGCCGTCTGAGCCACGGAGGCTAATAATAATAATAATAATAATAATAATAATAATAATAATAATAATAATCATAAATCTTTACGTGCCAATGGAGACCCGCGGTGTCGGAATTTTGCCCATAGGTACTCTTTAACGTGCCTCTAAAACTACCGATCAGAAGCGGACGTATTTGAGCACCTTCAAATACGAGCGGACTGAGCCAGGAGCGAGCCTGCAAAGTTCATGAAACCAGTGCTTGAACCATCTGAGCCACTCAGCCTGATACGTTTAATAGGCACTGCAAAATCAGCAGTAGCTAGAAGGCTTTCATTTACATTTAAACATGTTCTCTTCGGTTGGAAGCACGAAAGGAAGGTACGTTTAATTAATTTGTTTTCATAACATGTCCCTTAATGGTATGAAGTAAAACGTTCGATGTGTTTTGACATTTCAATTCCGATACTATTCACTTGGAAATCCTATCGCATGCATTCTTTCGTTGACGTAATAAACTTTATTTACGTAGACGTCAACACGGAATGTTTCTGCATACGGAGAGTTGGACTCCCAAAAGACCATGATATTGAAATCGCACTGTGGGAGAATATTCCACGTAAGCAGTTCGACAAAAACTGTAGACCTGTCACGTGCTGGTTCGGTTGTCTGCTATACCTAGCGACGGGGATGTGGCTGGACGTGTTCCCCGCCCCTACATGAAACCGGTCTGTATGACCTTGACCTGAATAACAGCTGTCAGAGATGCGAATTATCGTCCGTACTAGTACGCGAGTTACTTCGGAGTAGTAGCATCAGTAGTAGTATTTGAATAATGCCAGTGTATGAATACTACGAATACCATGATATGCTGCTATTGTATCGTATGGCAGAATAGTACACGGGTCGCCCTTCATGAATGTATCGGGAAAGACTTCGAGCAATTTATAATTTGTTTCTTATTCACTACGAGTTAAAACAGAGGACACTTTGCGTTTTTAAGGGCTGATGACATTAAGACAGCAATCATCATCATCATCATCATCATCATCATCATCATCACGTATAAATATTCGATAAAATAATTGTTTTATATTCATCATTACTGAAATAGGAACTATAAGTTAGCATTTATCTTAAGAAGGTTGCCTAGAGTGTTTTGTTAATTTACAAAAGAAAGTTTAAAATTTCTTTTAGTGTAAGGCAATCTGTATGTTTTTATTTCCTAAACTGTTGTACTGTAATGTTTAACATAGGTAAATTCTTTTGTTCACAGGCGTTTTCGTGTACGTTCGTAAATCCGTACTTTTTTATTCGAGATAGTCTTGTTACCGTCCACCTAGAATTACGGAGGCCGTACTGTATGTTAGTTCATAATTTTTCTACAACAGAGTGTTACTAATGCGACTGTAGTTCCTACGACCACGCCACTCTTATGTCTGTGTCACTAATGTGCGCTTTGTTCGGCTCTGTACTGCTTGACTATGTGGCTCTCGTTACCTTCACGCAGTAGCGTAATCTGCTGCGATTTACCGAGCTCGATAGCTGCAGTCGCTTAAGTCCGGCTCCATGGCTAAATGGTTAGCGTGCTGGCCTTTCGTCACAGGGGTCCCGGGTTCCATTCCCGCCAGGGTCGGGAATTTAACCTTAATTGGTTAAATTTGCTGGCACGGGAACTGGGTGTATGTGCCATCTACATCATCATTTCATCCTCATCACGACGCGCAGGTCGTGGATACAGGTGCTTATGTACCACAACATCACCGGCTTTCAGGCCGGCTCCATGGCTAAATGGTTAGCGTGCTGGTCCTTGATCACAGGGGTCCCGAGTTCGATACGCAGCAGGGTCGCGAATTTTAACCATCATAGGTTAATTTTGCCGGCACGGGGGCTGGGTGTGTGTGTGTTGTATTCATCATCATTTCATCCTCATTACGACACGCAGGTCGCCTACGGGTGTCAAATCGAAAGACCTGCTTCTGGCGAGCCGAAATTGTCCTCGGACACTCCCGGCTCTAAAAGCCATACGACATTTCATTTCAGTGTGGCCAGTATCCATTATTCGGGAAATAGTGGGTTCGAACCCCACTCTCGGCAGCCCAGAAGATGGCTTTCTGTGGTTTCCCATTTTCACACCAGGAAAATGCTGGGGCTGTACCTTAATTAAGGCCACGGCCGCTTCCTTCACTGTCCTAGCCCTTTCCAGTCCCATCGTCACCATAAGGCCTATCTGTGTAGGTGCGACTTAAAGCCAATAGCTGCTGCGATTTGTTATTAGCACCATCATAGTAAAATGTAATATAGTTGTGGCGGAATGTTCTTAGATACGTTCGACATCTGTGGATAGTGTATAATTTGATAACTCATCTGTACTCATGAAAGCGACCGTCGGCCTGGCGTTCAGGTTAATAGCTACATGTCTCTAACGTGTAACCTTGTTTATGTTTTTCAGATTTGTTGATGTGATGTTTGATGTTTATACACAATACGTGATTACAGCTGACTCATCCCCACGAGCTTGACCTGGTTCTCGTCTTACGCATAGTAATCTGTAGGTAACCACTGCGACCAATGCTAACTCACGTGATATACATTTCATCTTGTTTCCTCTTAAACCACGCATATTTTACTATTTTTTCCAAGTATTTCAGCTTTTAATGACATAATAATAATAATGATAATAATAATAAGTGCTTTGCGACCCACTAAGTACTTCTACACCGAGCTCGATAGCTGCAGTCGCTTAAGTTCTGCCAGTATCCAGTAATCGGGAGATAGTGGGTTCGAGCCCCACTGTCGGCAGCCCTGAAGATGGTTTTCCGTGGTTTCCCATTTTCACACCAGGCAAATGCCGGGGCTGTACCTCAATTAAGGCCACGGCCGCTTCCTTCCACTTCCTAGGCCTTTCCTCTCCCATCGTCGCCATAAGTCCTACCTGTGTCGGTGTGACGTAAAGCAAAATAGCAAAACACTACTTCTACGGTTTTCTGAGACGTTGAGGTGCCCGAATTTAGTCGCGCACGAGTTCTTTTTATGTACCAGCAAATCTGCCGACACGAGGCTGACGTACAGTATTCGAGCACCTTCAAATACCACCGGACGTGGGCAGGTTCGAACTTGTGAAGTTGGAGCCAAGAGGCCTGCACCTCAACCGTCTGAGCCACTCAGCCCGGAAGGAGGCACGAAATGTTGGTACGTTTAATTTATTTAGTTGTATAACATGTCCATTATTCCGTTGAAACTAAACGTTCTATGTGTTTCGATAATTCAATTCCGATTCTACTCATTTGGGCAAACCTTGACTGCTTTCGTTGGCGTAAGGAACTGCCATCTTTCTTCTACATTTACGCAATGCACAACGGGGATCGTACCGTATTTCAATTTCCGGCGCGCCTATCAAAACCAATAATTATATCACACGCTCGTGCAGGTCCCGCACCGTTACAGGTTTTCAGGTCACGTCCATACTCACTAGACCACGGGGCTGATGACCACAGATATCCCAATGCCCTAAAGGACATAACAGCAAATGAACCAGTATTAACGTTGAGAATTCGGTACATCCTCAGGGTCCGAAACCGATGACCAGGGTTGTCTGAAGCCCCTAAGACGGAAACTAAATACTGACAACAGCGAAACCAGTCTGGCGAGAATGTAACGTAATATGGCATACACTACTGTAGTAGCCACCTCAGCTGTTATCGTAGCTCAGTTGCTCTTAAACATAAAACCAGTTTGACAAGTATGTTACGTAACAACTCGTGCATTTCATAGGTAGCGTTCATCTGTTACAGTAGTACATTTGCACGTAAACATAAACTGAAACCAGTTTGGCACGAATGGCGCGTGACTCGCCTGTTCTCAAAGGGAAGCTTTTGATTCACAAGAACAAGGCATACTACCTATTCTAAAAACATCGTATCCCTTTGCTCTCGATAATAACTTCCGAGGATTACTAAAAGTTTGATATACAGGTTGTTAGGGGTATACGTGCAGATATTAAGCTAGACGGCAAAGAAAAATACATCTCACAGTATATGCTATGTGTTTTCTACCTTGTCCTATTAGTTTGCCCATAACTGAGCCAAATATTTCAGGACCTAATGTGTTTTGAACGGCCGTAGCAGGATATGCCGGTTACGTCATTCTGTCCACGCGTAGTGGAAGTACAGTAGCAGAGCATAGGGCTTGTTGAACCTGTTTCTTATCGCAGGCCAACACATGTTGTTGTGCACTTCCCCTAAAGGCTTGGCAAGTAGGAGAGGATGACTCACGTGCCAGGCCACTTGCTGTACTCGAAAACCGGTCTAGGGTACTCTGTGTGAAATGTACACAGAATCCTTACAGTGACCTCGAAGGTACGTACCAGCACATACATGCGAATCAAGTATTGTGTAGTTGTGTGTGATTTATAAGACGTCAATGGCATTACTCAGTTATCCAAGCTGACCAAGTGAAAGAAAATACTTAATAAGTAAATGAAAAATGAGCGCTACATTTATGTGCTGTTATTGCGACAGTCTACTATGAATTTCTGACAATAGACAATGCGAGTTTTCTATGCTTATTCATAAACATTTCAGGTCAATGAAAGGACGGTGGACACTGAAAGAAAAGGCTGTAAGTATTCAGTCATATTGTTATTAATGAGAGAGATCTCAAAAACTGTAGTTGCAACCATGCGTGAACATTGCTCGAAAGAAAAATAGCTACTGTGGATTTTTTTGCTAGTTGCTTTACGTCGCACCGACACAGATAGGTCTTATGGCGACGATGGGACAGGAAAGGGCTAGGAGTGGGAAGGAAGCGGCCGTGGCCTTAAATAAGGTACAGCCCCAGCATTTTCCTGGTGTGAAAATGAGAAACCACGGAAAACCATCTTCAGGGCCGCCGACAGTGAGGTTCGAACCTGATATCTCCCGAATACTTAATACTGGCCGCAGTTAAGCGACTGCAGTTATCGAGCTCGGTCTACTGTGGAATTGCCGCCGGGCGTTTCTAATAGAAGGCTTATTCTTCTTTTCCTAATCTGTTTACCCTCCAGGGTTGGTTTTCCCTCGGACTCAGCGAGAGATACCACCTCTACCGCCTCAAGGGCAGTGCCCTGGAGCGTGAGACATTGGGTCTGGGGATACAACTGGGGAGAATGACCAGTACCTCGCCCAGGCGGCCTCACCTACTATGCTGAACAGGGGTCTTGCGGGGGCCTTGCGGGGGAATGGGGAGATTGGAAGGGATAGACAAGGAAGAGGGAAGAAAGCGGCCGTGGCCTTAAGTTAGCTCCCACCTCAGCATTTGCCTGGAGAAGTGGGAAACTACGGTAAACCACTTTCAGGATGGCTGAGGTGGGAATCGAACCACCTCTACTCGTTTGACATCCCGAGGCTTAGTGGACCCCGTTCCAGCCCTCGTATCACTTTACAAATTTCGTGGCGGTGCTGGGAATGGAACACGGGCCTCCGGGGGGTGGCAGCTAATCACACTAACCACTATACCACAGAGGTGGACAGAAGGCTAATTACTGGACAGTAAGTGCCGATAGGTAATGTACCGGACCCGTTTAATTAAAACTTCCGTAATAATAATGTTATTACTACTACTACTACTACTACTAATATCTTTACGTCCCACTAACTAATTTTCACGGTTTTCGGACACGCTGAAGTGCCAGAATTTTGTACCGCAGTACTTTTTTAAATGCTAGTAAATCCACAGACACGAGACTGGCGTATTTCAGCACCTTCAAATACCACCGAACTGAGCCGCCATCGAACCTGCCAAGGTTTGATCAGAAGACCAGCGCTTTATCGTCCGAGCTACTTAGACCGGCATTGGAGCTTAGAGTAAGTTGATCGTGCGGTTAGGGGCGCGTAGCTGTGAGCTTGTATTCTAGTGATAGTGGGTTCGAACTCCACTATCGGCAGCCGGGAAGATGGTTTTCCGTAGTTCCCCTTTTTAACATCAGGGAAATGCTGGGACTGTACCTTTATTGGACTTCGAACGCTTCCTTTCCACTTGTATCCCTTTTTTCTCTCCCATCGTCGCTGTAAGGCCTATTTGTGACAGTGCGACGTAAAACAATTTGTAAGTACATGTTTCGGTAATTTCGGAGACATGTCTGCAATTATAATATTAATAATAATTCGGACCTGTTAAAAATTCACTATTTTCTTTAGTGTTTTCTGACAGATTACGAGCTACGAAGTTTGAGTGGTGCGATTAGCTTTTATTTTCATAATAGTTAGTAATAATAGACGAACACAGTTTTTATAATAATATTGTTAGTTGCTTTTCGACGGATGCAAGCTGCCAGCTGCGCGCTCCTAATCGCACGGCCAACTCGCCCAGTAATAATAATAATAATAATAATAAAAATAATAATAAATCTTTGCGTGCCAATGGAGACGCGCGGTGTCGGAATTTTGCCCACAGGTATTCTTTAACGTGCCTGTACCGTACGTACCGATCAGAAGCGGTCGTATTTGAGCACCTTCAAATACCAGCGGAGTGAGCCAGGATCGAGCCTGCTAAGTTCACGAAACCTGTGCTTGAACCGTCTGAGCCACTAAGCCTGGCAACGTTTATTTTGATACGTTTAATAGGCACTGCAAAATCAGCAGTAAGCTAGAAGGCTTTCATTTACATTTAAACATGTTTTCTTCGATTGGAAGCACGAAAGGAAGGTACGTTTAATTAATTTATGTTTATAACATGTCCCTTACTGGTAAGAAGTAAAACGTTCGATGTGTTTTGACATTTCAATTCCGATACTACTCACTTGGAAATCCTATCGCATGCATTCTTCCGTTGACGTAATAAACTTTATTTACGTAGACGTCAACACGGGATGTTTCTGCATACGGCGAGTTGGACTCCCAAAAGACCATGATATTGAAATCGCACTGTGGGAGAATATTCCACGTAAGCAGTTCGACAAAAGCTCTAGTCCTGTCACGCGCCGGTTTGGTTGTCTGCTGTTCCTAGCGACGGCGATGTGGCTGGACGTGTTCCCCGCCACTACATGAAACCGGTCTGTCTGACCATGACCTGAATAACAGCTGTCAGAGATGCGAATTATCGTCCGTACTAGTACGCGAGTTACTTCAGTAGTAGCATCAGTAGTAGTATTTGAATAATGCCAGTGTATGAATACCACGAATACCATGATATGCTGCTAGTGTATCGTGTGGCAGAAGAGAACACGGGTCGCCCTTCATGAATCTATCAGGAAAGGCTTCGAGGAATTTATATTTCGTTTCTTATTCACTACCAGTAGAAACAGAGGACACTTTGCGTTTTAAGGGCCGATGACATTAAGACAGCAATCATCATCATCATCATCATCATCATCATCATCATCATCATCACGTATAAATATTCAATAAAATAATTGTTTTATATTCATCATTACTGAAATAGGAACTATAAGTTAACATTTAACTTCAGAAGGTTGCGTAGAGTGTTTTGTTAATTTACAAAAGAAAGTTTAACATTTCTTTTAGTGTAAGGCAATCTGTATGTTTTTGTTTTCTAAACTGTTGTACTGTAATGTTTAACATAGGTACAATTTTTTGTTCACAGGCGTTTTCGTGTACGTTCGTAAATCCCTACTTTTTTATTCGAGATAGTCTTGTTACCGTCCACCTGGAATTACGGAGGCCGTACTGTATGTTAGTTCATAATTTTTCTACAACAGAGTGTTACTAATGCGACTGTAGTTCCTACGACCACGCCACTCTTATGTCTGTGTCACTAATGTGCGCTTTGTTCGGCTCTGTACTGATTGACTATATGGCTCTCGTTACCTTCTCCTTCATCTTCTTCTACTGCAGCCTTATGTCTTAACAGGTATACTGTATTCTACCGACATCATCTTAAAACGCAGTAGCGTAATCTGCTGCGATTTACCGAGCTCGATAGCTGCAGTCGCTTAAGTCCGGCTCCATGGCTAAATGGTTAGCGTGCTGGCCTTTGGTCACAGGTGTCCCGGGTTCGATAATTTAACCTTTATTGGTTAATTTTGCTGGCACGGGAACTGGGTGAAGGTGCCATCTTCATCATTTCATCCTCATCACGACGCGCAGGTCGTGGATACAGGTGCTTATGTACCACAACATCACCGGCTTTCAGGCCGGCTCCATGGCTAAATGGTTAGCGTGCTGGTCCTTGATCACAGGGGTCCCGGGTTCGATTCGCAGCAGGGTCGCGAATTTTAACCATCATAGGTTAATTTTGCCGGCACGGGGGCTGGGTGTGTGTGTTGTCTTCATCATCATTCCATCCTCATTACGACACGTAGGTCGCCTACGGGTGTCAAATCGAAAGACCTGCTTCTGGCGAGCCGAACTTATCCTCGGACACTCCCGGCACTAAAAGCCATTCGACATTTTATTTCAGAGTGGCCAGTATCCATTATTCGGAAATAGTGGGTTCGAACCCCACTCTCGGCAGCCCAGAAGATGGTTTTCCGTGGTTCCCCATTTTCACACCAAGAAAATCCTGGGGCTGTACCTTAATTAAGGCCACGGCCGCTTCCTTCACTGTCCGAGCCCTTTCCAGTCCCATCGTCGCCATAAGGCCTATCTGTGTAGGTGCGACGTAAAGCCAATAGCTGCTGCGATTTGTTATTAGCACCATCATAGTAAAATGTAATACAGTTGTGGCGGAATGTTCTTAGATACGTTCGACATCTGTGGATAGTGTATAATTTGATAACTCATCTGTACTCATGAAAGCGACCGTCGGCCTGGCGTTCAGGTTAATAGCTACATGTTTCTAACGTGTAACCTTGTTTATGTTTCTTAGATTTGTTGACGTGTATGTTTGATGTTTATACACAATACGAGATTACAGCTGACTCATCCCCACGAGCTTGACCTGGTTCTCGTCTTACGCATAGTAATCTGTAGGTAACTACTGTGACCGATGGTAACTCACGTGACATACATTTCATCTTGTTTCCTCTTAAACCACGCATATTTTACTATTTTTTCCACGTATTTCAGCTTTTAATGACATAATAATAATAATAATAATAATAATGGTAATAATAATAAGTGCTTTGCGACCAACTAACTACTTCTACACCGAGCTCGATAGCTGCAGTCGCTTAAGTTCTGCTAGTATCCAGTAATCGGAAGATAGTGGGTTCGAGCCCCACTGTCGGCAGCCCTGAAGATGTTTTTCCGTGGTTTCCCATTTTCACACCAGGCAAATGCCGGGGCTGTACCTTAATTAAGGCCACGGCCGATTCCTTCCACTTCCTAGACATTTACTCTCCCATCGTCACCATAAGACCTATCTGTGTCGGTGCGACGTAAATGAAAATAGCAAGAAAACTACTTCTACGGTTTTCTGAGACGCTGAGGTGCCCGAATTTAGTCCCGCACGAGTTCTTTTTATGTACCAGATAATCTGCCGACACGAGGCTGACGTGTATTTGAGCACCTTCAAATACCACCGGACTGGTCCAGGTTCGAACCTGTGAAGTTGGAGTCAAAAGGCCTGCACCTCAACCGTCTGAGCCACTCAGCCCGGAAGGAGGCACGAAATATAGGTACGTTTAATTTATTTAGTTGTATAACATGTCCATTATTCCTTTGAAACTAAACGTTCGATGTGTTTCGATAATTCAATTCCGATTCTACTCATTTGGGTATCCCATGACTCCTTTCGTCGGCGTCAGGAACTGCCATGTTTCTTCTACCTTTACGCAATGCACAACGGGGATCGTACCGTATTTCACGTCCCGGCGCGCTTATCCGAACCAATAATTAAATCAGTCGTACAGGTCCCGCACCGGACCTCGAACCAGCCATCAGGTCCAGGTAAAAATCCCTGACCTGGCTGGGAATCGAACCCGGGGCCTCCGGGTGAGAGGCAGGCACGCTACCCCTACACTACGGGGCCGGCACCTTTACGACGAAGAGGCCAGTATTAACAGCTCACTAAAGTTGAACGAGGCCGTATAATAGGATTTCCCTTCCGCGCTATTGCAGAACGACTTGAGAGGAATAGTATCTCCACTGTGCATGCACGCTGGTAGCAGACGCTGGCAGCAGTGGTCACGAGAAGGTACACTCGCAAGAAGACCTGGCTCCGGACGTCCCCGTGGCAGCACCACCGAGATGGAGGACGTCAGTATTCGGCGTACGGCTGTGGCGGAGCTGACTGCGTCTGCAGCAGCAATTTGAGCGACAGTTGGCACTACAGTGATACAACGGGGTTAAAAGTCAGGTTGTAAGTTTCACAAATAGGAAAAGTCCTCTCAGTTTTAATTTCTGCGTTGATGGGGTGAAAGTTCCTCTTGGGAATCATTGTAAGAATCTAGGTGTTAATATAAGGAAAGATCTTCATTGGGGTAATGACATAAATGGGACTGTAAATAAAGGGTACAGATCTCTGCACATGGTTATGAGGGTGTTTAGGGGTTGTAGTGAGGATGTAAAGGAGAGGGCATATATGTCTCTGGTAAGACCCCAACTAGAGTATGGTTCCAGTGTATGGGAAATATTCAAATATTCAATATTCAAAGAAAAGCAGCTCGATTTGTTCTGAGTGATTTCCGACAAAAGAGTAGCGTTATAAAAATGTTGCAAAGTTTGGGCTGGGAAGAATTGGGAGAAAGAAGACGAGCTGCTCGACTAAATGGTATGTTCCGAGCTGTCAGCGGAGAGATGGCGTGGAATGACATTAGTAGATGAACAAGTTTGCGTGGCGTCTTTAAAAGTAGGAAAGATCACAATATGAAGATAAAGTTAGAATTCAAGACAAATTGGGGCAAATATTCATTCATAGGAAGGGGAGTTAGGGTTTGGAATAACTTACCAAGGGAGATGTTCAATAAATTTCCAATTTCTTTCAAATCATTTAAGAAAAGGCTAGGAAAACAACAGATAGGGAATCTGCCACCTGGGCGACTGTCCTAAATGCAGATCAGTATTGATTGATTGATTGATTGATTGATTGATTGATTGATTGATTGATTGATTGATTGATTGATTGATTGATTGATTGAACGGACAGTTCGAAATCGGTGACTTTACGGACAGCTCCGAGCCAGACGTCCTGCGGCATGGATTCCACTTACCCCAAACCACCGCCGCCTGCGACTTCAGTGGCGTTAAGCGAGAGCACATTGGAGGATGGATTGGAGGACCGTTATATTTTCCGATGAAAGCCGTTCTGCCTTGGTGCCAATGATGGCCGTGTGTTGGTCAGAAGGAGGCCAGGTGAGCGCCCATATTCCACCTGTCTGCGGCGTCGACACACAGAACCTATACCGGGAGTTCTGGTCTGGGGAGAAATTTCCTACGACAGCAGGAGCTCTCTCGTGGTTATCCCACGCACCCTGACTGCAGATGTGCATGTCCGTCTGGTGATTCGACCGGTTGTGCTGCCATTCATGAACAACAGGATAATGCACGCCCCCGTGCCGCTGTTGTAACCAAACGTGCCCTACAGAGTGTTGACATGTTGTCTTGACTTGCTCGATCCCCGATCTGTCCCACATCGAGCACGTATGGGACATCATTGGACAACAACTCCAGCGTCATCCACAACTGGCATTAACCGTCCCTTTATTGACCGACCAAGTGCAACAGGCATGGAACTCCATCCCGCAAGCTGACATCCGGTACCTGTAGGACACAATGCATGCATGTTTGCATGCCTGCATTCAACAGTCAGGCGATTACACCGGTTATTAATGCACCAGCATTGCACATTTGCGCTGGCTTTTCTCGCGCAGATATTAATCTTTTGTCTTGTACATTTAATCAGTGAAATATGTTACCTCTTCATATATTTCTTTCTTAATCAACTTAACCCTCAGGGTTTGTTTTTCCCTCGGACTCAGCGAGGGATCCAATCTCTACCGCGTCAAGGGCAGTGTCCTGGAGGGTGAGGCATTGGGTCAGGGGATACAACTGGGTAGGATGACCAGTAGCATGCCCAGGTGGCCTCACCTGCTATGCTGAACATGGGCCTTGGTAGGAGATAGGAAGATTGGAAGGGATAGACAAGGAAAAGGGAAGGAAGCAACCGTGGCCTTAAGTTAGGTACCATCCCGGCATTTGCCTGGAGGAGAAGTGGGAAACCGCGGAAAACCTCTTCAAGGATGGCTGAGGAGGGAATCGAATCCACCTCTACTCAGTTGACCTCCCGAGGCTGAATGGACCCCGTTCCAGTCCTCGTATGACTTTTTAAAATATTGTGGCAGAGCCGGGAATCGAACCCGGGTCTCAGGGGATGGCAGCTAATCACACTAACCACTACACCACAGAGACGGACCTCTTCAAATATATTGCCACATTTTACGTGTTCTACATTCCTTATTCCATGCTGTTTTGTTATTTTATTCCGCCAGTGTATGTACATGATTATTTAAATTTAATTGTACAATATTTACAAGGTGCAGAGTAGATGTAGGATGCAATAGTTGCGTAGAAATGAAAAGGTTAGTACAGGATAGGGCTGCATCAAACTGGTCTATGGACTGATGACCCATACATCAACCACAGGCCCTATTATTTTATACTACTTAAACACTCTCGCGATTACCGTCAAAAGAATTAATATATTTTGCCTGTCAGTCATTCGACCGGGTCAGAAATGTAGTGAATGAAGCCCTATCTAGCGGCGACGATAGGAATTGTGCCGGTTGCCGAAGCATCTCGCACTCCTCTGGGGTAATGATTAATGACCGACAGATGAAATGAAATGAAATGATACTGGATAGTGTTCCTGGAATGAATGAAGACAGGGAAAACCGGAGTGGAAAATGAAAATCCACAGCCTGTTCTCAGTCATTTGACCCGATCAGGAATGTAATGAATGAAGACCCCATCTAGCGGCGAGAATAGGAATCGTGCCGGGTGCCGAAGGCTGTCGCACTCCTCCGGGGCAATGATTAACGACTGACAGGTGAAATGAAATTACTTTGGAGAGTGTTGATGGATTGAAAAATGACAGGGAAAACCGGAGTACCCGGAGAAAAACCTGTCTCGCCTCTTCTTTGTCCAGCAAAAATCTCACATAGAGTGACCGGGATTTGAACCATGGAACCCAGCGCTGAGAGGCCGGCACGCTGCCGCCTGAGCTTAAGATATCAAATTTGAATGCGAGAAATTATGGTAACCTTCACTAAAACCTTAGTAAGGCGATTCATGCACATTTCTAATTACAAAATAGCTGCAGTCGTTTAAGTGCGGCCAGTATCCAGTATTCGGCAGCCCTAAAGATGGTTTTCCGTGGTTTCCCATTTTCACATCAGGTAAATGCTGGGGCTGTACCTTAATTAA
Organism: Anabrus simplex; assembly: GCF_040414725.1. Classification (NCBI taxonomy): domain Eukaryota; kingdom Metazoa; phylum Arthropoda; class Insecta; order Orthoptera; family Tettigoniidae; genus Anabrus; species Anabrus simplex. The sequence goes on along the minus strand of NC_090266.1, from coordinate 1,123,203,849 downwards.
GGCCAAGGCCGCTTCCTTCCCACTCCTAATCCTTTCCTCTCCCATCGTCTCTATCTGTGTTGGTGCGACGTCAAGCAAATTGGAAAATAAACAAAATTGTTCACTAGTCGATACATGTTAGTAGCCTATCTGTTTTCTCTATTAAACTAAATATATCAATCCCTCAGCTGACTGAGCAGTGTAGTGGCTGCGGGATCAGAATCCCGGCCGAGTCGAGGATTTTAGTCATTCTGGCTAATTCCTCTAGCTTAGGGACTGAGTTTTTGCGTTCAAAGCACCTCTTCGTTTATACACAGTACACTACACTGCCAACCACCAGAAAAACACGTAGAAACCTTTGACCATAAAAGGTGAAGACCTACCGAATAACAGAACGCTTCCGATCCGATGAGGACAAAGACAGGGATTGATGCTCTCTGGATTGGAAGTGAATTATTATTCCGATATTTACCGTACCTGAGCTATGAACACTGTTCCCCAATGAATTGTCTGTGTCACTGAAGAGTAATCGTTGTCAGCGCTCGGTACAACCCTCGTCCCGCTGTTGATTTTTAGCTCTATCGAGGAGAGAATCTTTTTGATCAGTCATGGTGCTGAGCATTCACAGTGTTAACATGCATGGAATGGAGACTGAATATCTCTAATTCTGTCTAGCTTTATGGTAATATCAAATGTCAAACACTAGCCCGAAGTCTAAGGGAATGAAAACTATGATAATCAACTTGATCAGTATATTTCAATGTATCCGTAAATTTTTGTTGTTTTCTAGTACACTAGAGTGCCGAGGCGAACACTAGGCCTCTCTACTCGTCTGTTACTGCGACAACCCCGAAGAATTGGAAAATCACCAGCACGACAGTTCACTAGCGGGGGAGAAAGCGATCTGTCGTGACGAAAACTAGTTCGCCACGTCAGAAATGAAAACCCCCTCTTCGCTAAGCTGTTAAAAAGTCCAGTAAACTAGTGCTAGGAGGCAAGGCCGGGAGAAATGGTGTTAGAATTTTGTATAATAGCAATGCGAGGAAGGCAATTTTGATGAGGAGAAGAGGGCAAGGCGATTGAGGCTTGGCGGGATGAGTTACTTGACTGTTGATTGTCGGGAGGGCATGGCTGGGACTTAGGGAAACAGGTGGGGGAAAGAAGGCTAAGCAGAAGATGGAGGAGGGGGGAAGTATCTTGGCTGGTTTGGTGGGCGGGTAGAAAAATCGGCGGGGGAGTGGAGTGGTTGAAAAGTGGTGGTGGATTACTTGGTGGGTTTAAGTGTCTGGCGTGCCTGTAGTGGGACCTAATGGCCCGCTTGATGAATGGACACCCAGAAAGAGGCAGGATGGTGTCTCTCGCAGTTTGCGCACCTCGCCTTGTCACGAGGCTCCTTACAATCCGTGTGGTGGTGAGGGTCGCCACACCTATTGCAGCGGGTAGAATTCTTACACGACGCAGTGGTGTGATGCAGCTGTAGACAATTATAGCACTGGACGACCACGGAGGGGCGGGGGCTGGAGGGTGGTTGAGGCGGGGTGGCTAGTTTGGGGCGCGATGAGGGCTTCGGAGCACGTTTGCGACGAAGTCTTCGTGTCTGGGTGGCTCTATTGGTGAGGTTGGGTGGAGTTTGATCAGGCTTGGGGCTATGGTCTGAAGTTGGGTGGGTGGGCGGAGGTGATGACTTTGGAGGGGAGCGGGGTGAGGTGGATTTGGTTTGAACGTCTTTGTTTTCGGTTGGATTTATCTACATAGGGGTTGGGATGTCGGCGTGACGGAGGCAATTTAGAACGACGGGAATCGAACTGTTTTTGAGGGGAGTGATAATCGTATGGTTGTAGTGGGTTTCTTCTATTATGGCTATATGCTTGCTGATGATGGATTCGATGGATTTGATGACGGATGTCCGGATGAGAGTGATAGGGGCAGGGTTGGTAAGGGGGATAATGAGGAAGCTGTTTTTGGGGACTAGGGGGAGTGAGGAGTTCCTGTGAGTGTAGTGGAAGGGACGTTTGAAGGGGTGGTCTTCTTCGGCTTCGACGGTAGAGTTTTCTTCTTCTTCTTCTTCTTCTTCTTCTTCTTCCTCTGGCTCTACGTTACTGTTGTCCTCTTCCGCTGCATTAGGAGACTCTTGAGAAAGTTGGGGGGGGGGGGTTCGTTTGAGGGGGAGAATGGGATGCCTCTGGCAGATAGACGGTAGGAAAGAGTAGAAAAGACTTTCGGGTCTGTAGGGAGAATGAAAACATTGTGATTGGCTTCCTCTTCCTCAACAAGGTGGATGAACTTGGTAGAGGTGAGGAGGGCAGAGGCAATGGTATGGCGATGAATTTTGAGGCGGGCGGGTGAGATATCAGAGGGGGGTGGTACCCGAAAGATGGTGAAGATTTAGTGATAGAATGGATGATACAAACGTACGTGAACTGATTTTCGACTTGTTCTTCTTAACATTATGACTCAGAGAGGTAGTAAGAAAGAAAGCAAGAAACAAGGAAGAAAATCTTCCATGACAAATGTGGAAGGTAATGAGCTTGATGAGTGATAAAGAAAGTTGTAGAGATGACGGAGTGGTAGCAGTTTAAGTAACTAGATACTGAAAACATGCCTCTTCATGAAATAATCTTATTGCATTTTCAAAAATGATTAATAAATCAATAGCGATAATTGCTGTTGAACTTTACGGAACGTTGTCCCTAACTAGGGGCAATGGTGTTTGAATAAATATTGCTCTTGTAGACAACACTCACTTGAAGTATAACTTTAAAATTATATACCAAAACTGCGGCTCCACTATTACGGATCCTCTCAGCCGGAGGGCCAAGTCACCGAGCGTGCACCCTGATAGCCGCCAGGTCGCCTTCACCTACCGCCAAGCGCTCAACCGCGGTACAGGATAGTACCGCACCCCGCCGCCTGGAGCGCTCCACCGTCCAGCCTGCCACCGCGAGCCCCGGCCAAACTGAGAGTCGCCCGGTTCTCACCGCGGTCCGTCCTCCCAGACATACTCCGGGAGCTACCTTTCCGCGGTCTGCCACATTCCCGAGTAAGCGAGCGGAGAAGAAGGAGCTCAGAGAAGAGAAGAAGAGGTACGCTCTGATTGGAGCGCAGCCAGCAGCAACCAGCAGCGAGCAAGCAGCGAGGACAAGGCCGCCTAGTTCCTTCCCCGCTGAGTCGCAGCAGTCTACGGAGCTGTAGGGTGGGCTTGCCTACCCTACATCCAAAAAGAGCAAATTGTCGGTCCCGCGGTGTTCTGTCGCAGTGTCCGCTTGCTTCTTGCCGGGGAGACACCCCTCAAAAAACTGTTGCCTGAAGCAACGGCTCTGAGCAGGCACACTCCCTTGCCTTGTCCGGGGTCCGCCTACGGGCGTTTGACCCACCCTCCCCCAGCTATAGGACCGGCCTCCGGGCCCTTGGTCTATAATATAGCACTTAGAGCGTGCAACTAGGTACGGCACACAAAATGTCACACACGCCTAGTGCACACCACCCACCTACATAGCCAGACATGTCAGGCACTCATCAGAACAACACCGCCGACAGGTCCCATCTGCCCGGGGTGGATCGAGTAGCTCCGGACGGTGACGGCCTTGTCGGTACTACACCCACACCAGGTCCTCACGCCATCTACAAGATGGAAATACGGAAGCAGATGTACAATCTTCCACCGAGGGAGACAACCAACACTCCGACTGTCGACAAGGAGACAAGTCAGCTGAAGAAGAAGAAGAACTTAGCGCCAACCGTTAAGACAATGCCGAAACCAAGAATGCCGAAACCGAAAGTACAAACTGCCAGAATTTTGACTAATTCGAAATCTATTAGTGCGCCTGAATTTATACAGAGCCACTATCCCAAGGACCCTACTACCATTCTCCAAGAAGAAAAAAGGGCCAATATGAACCAAACCAAGAAGAGAGACATTAGTAAACTCACCCCGTCGCCAGTCTCAAAGAAAGATCCCAGGATCAAGAGAACACATACAACTACTGACGCTGATGGGTTCCAGAAACCACCCACCAGGAAGACTGCCTCACCGAACGCAGCTACCACCTCAAGGAACCCAGTTGCTACAAGTAACCCCTACGAGAAACTACAGACTGTAGGAGAAGACAACCAAATGGAGACAACAACAGGAGCCCCAGTGCAACGCAAGCCTCCTCCTATAACCATCAAGGGGGACGCTATGCCATACTCACAACGCAGAAATTTCATAAAGTCCTTTATTCACGGGCAATTCACAGCTAAAGTAGTCCGAAATAACGTGGTTAAATATCACTTAACCACAATGGAGGACTACTATGCATTGGTCAAAGCTCTCAAAGAGAACAATGTAGAGTACTTCACTCACGCAGCGGAGAAAAGTGGAACTATCACAGCCACCATTCGCAATCTCCCGCTTGATACCCAGACAGAAGAAGTGACCACTGCTCTGACAGATAAGGGCTACCCTGTCTGCCAGACAGTGCAACTCACAAAATCATATAAATACACGAAGAAGACAAGGAAAGAAAACGGCGAAGAGGAAGAAGAAGAGATCAGGGAACGGCGACCCATTCCTCTCTTCGCTGTCACCCTGAAATACTCAGAAAAGTCGAGAAATATCTTCAAAGAAAGCAACTTGCTGGATTTAATCGTGAAAATTGAGCGGCCCAAGAGGCCAATTGGACCCCCGCAATGTAAGCGCTGCCAACGCACGGGGCACACACACACTAGCTGTAACCTATTATCACGCTGTGTTAAGTGTCCCGGAGCACACAGCACCGCAGAGTGTACATTATATGATACTAAACAATTTGTTTGTGTCAACTGCAAAGGCAATCACACTGCCAACTACGGTGGCTGCCCTGCCATAAAAAGAGCAAAGGAGCAGCTCCTATCGAAAAAGAAAACCCACAGAGCACCAGCGCAATCTGAAAACACCGAGTTTAACCTCCAAGAAGCTGACTTCCCAACATTGAGGAACACAGCAGAACAGGAAACCACCGGAGAAGAAGTAGACAGCTCGAAGAAGAAGAAGAACTATAGCGCCGCGGTCAGGAACACCACGAGACTACCCGCTACTAGAGAGGAGGCAGCTGACATGCTACGTGAGCTGCCACCAGAAGAGAGATACACGACTCTAATGAGCCATCTACAGACCAGCGGTATAGCTGACAGCATTACCAACATGCTACTAGATATAATCTACCCGCACCGTGGCTGGACCAGGGAAGCAGTCGTATACCGCCACTTATTCGCCACCCAGTATGGACATTAGAAAATCAACGAGAAGAGACCAAGTAGACGGCCTCAGAATACTCTTCTGGAATGTCAACAGACTTAAGAGCAAACAGATAGAATTTAAATACCTACTATCCAAACTAAACATAGATGTCGCCCTAGTCAGTGAAACATTCCTAAAACCTAATATGAAGTTCACTGTCAAGGGCTACAAAATACAGCGAGCCGACAGAGAAGGAGACGGTGGGGAACAGCTATCATAACGCGGCAGAAGTTAAAGTATGACGAATTCCTCCTACCAACCCTCCAAGGACTAGAGGCTACAGCCATCAAATTGCAAACAAAGAGAGGACCTATCCTACTTGTATCTGGATACAGACGACCTAAAGAAATTCTAAACACCAGAGACCTGGAGCTTATATTTCACACTGGACTACCAACCATACTAGCTGGAGATATGAATGCTAAACACGAAGCCTGGAACTCCAGACTAACAAATACTCCTGGCCGTAAAATGTTCGACTACTGCCAGAACAGCAACATCAACATTATGGGACCATCAGAATTCACCCATATACCATTCAATACTAGCCATCAGCCTGATACCATCGACATAGCACTAACACAGAATGTCAACAGTGAAATACAGCTCACCACTATCTGGGCAACGGAATCGGACCACAACCCTGTCCTTATGGAAATTGAGGATGAATCCACGGCAGCCATGAAAGTGAAAAAATCGAACGTAGCCCCAACAAAGCACATCAACTGGAAATACTTCCAGAATTACATGGGCAAATATACAGCAGGCAGTCTACCACAACTTGACAACCCAGCAGCTATTGATGATGAGGTACAGAGTCTAACAGCCTCCATTCGTACCGCCGCCAAAGCAGCGACAGCACCACCTACACAAAGGGAGAACGACGACCTGCCGGACAGAATCCAGTTCTTAATAAAGCTAAAAAACATCGCCCGCTACAGACGGAAAAAAACTAGAGAGGACCAACATAAAAGGTCATATAACACCCTACGAAGAAGATGTGCCGCAGAGATTTTAGAGTATAGGAACGAACAATGGAACACCACACTACGTAATCTCTCAACACGTGATAACAGTATATGGAGGATGACTAAAGCCCTCAAGAGAAAGCCCAACGTCATACCCATATTACAGGAAGAAAATGGCAACACAGCAGTAACAAATGCAGGAAAGGCTGATCTACTGTCACGTACAATAGAGGCGCAGTTTCAACCGCACGAAGACACTTACCCACAGTTTACAAAAGCTGTAGAAGATGAGGTCAGGAAAATACATACCTCTACTGAAAATACAACCTACGAATACCCGCAGATAACTCTCCCGGAAATAAGGAACATAATCAAGAAACTGCCGAACAACAAAGCCCCCGGGCGAGATGGAATTAGCAACACAATAATTAAGAATCTGCCACCGGCAGCGCTGGAGAGGCTTTGTACAATTTATAACTCGGTGCTAAGAACAGGCTACTTTCCTGCCCAATGGAAAAAAGCTAAGATTGTTACATTACCTAAACCAGGGAAGAAGAAGAGTGATCCAAAGAATTACCGACCGATCAGCCTATTGGATGGACTTGGAAAAATACTAGAAAGAATCTATCGCAGGCTAGTTACGGACGCCAACATTCACGATAAACTTCCGGAACAGCAGTTTGGATTTCGAAGAGGACACTCCACTGTCCAGCAGCTGATACGAATAGTGAATGCTATTACGAAAACCCTAAACACGAAGAGAGGGAGAGGAATTGTATACCTGGACGTAGCCCAGGCATTTGACAGGGTCTGGCAAGCCGGCCTGCTATACAAACTACACTCCAAAGGTATTAAACCAGTCTACTGGAGACTAATCGAGAGCTACCTAACGAACAGAACATTCTATGTAGAGATAGCAGGGGAGCAATCAGTAATCAAGGAAGCGAAGGCAGGAGTAGCCCAAGGCTCCATATTGGGCCCCTACCTCTACTTACATTTCTGCGCCGACACACCCACAACAAATAACACTGAACTGGCCTTATATGCCGATGACACGGCAATCATGGCAGAGTCATTTCAACCCACAGTAGTCACAAAACAACTTTAGGAGGCACTAGAACACCTTGAGATGTGGTGCCGGATGTGGCGCATTAAGATTAATGCCAGCAAGTCCACAGCCGTGTACTACGCCAAGAGGTACGAGCGGAAACCGACCAGCAACCTGACATTTAGCGGAGAGGTCATACCTTGGGCATCTGAAGCAAAGTACCTGGGAGTGATACTGGACAGAACACTACAGTACAAGGCGCACTTCAAGTACCTTCTTGAAAAATCCCAAAACGCCTACAAGTCAATAGAATGCCTGATAAACAGACGATCACAACTTGACATCAGGAATAAACTCCTCATATACAAGACACTCCTTAGATCCGTCACCCTATATGCATCAACAGTATGGGGGACGGCTAAGAAGTGTTATATAAAGAAGCTTCAGAAGTACCAAAATAAAGTCCTCCGGACAATCGTAAATGCCCCTTATCACGTGGGTAACAGAGAAATACATAAACAGCTTGGAATACCCACTATCAAAGAAGAAATAGTAAGGGCAGCTGTACATTTCTATCGACAAGGGCAGGAGCATGCCAGCAACACAATACGACAAATCCACGAGGTGGACGCCAATGTATACTACCAGGTTAAGCACCCTAAAACACTCATTAATGAGTGATACAAAATTGTACATATTGTAAATTGTACATACTGTAAATAACACAAACACTAGAATGTAAATACAGAACCTTAGACACACCTGGATAACAGGAAAGTACATAACTCACTAGATACTACAATAATGTATATAATCTACCAAATTACCAAAAGTTGCACGCTCTAAGAGCTTCAAGTTAAAAAGGAATTAAGGACTCTTTAGTCGGGAATTCCACGTTTTTTTCACTCGCTTACACTCTTAAAGTGCAAGCAGTCGCAGCGCGAGGCTCAGGCTCTGCGGTCTGCCAACACACACAGTCATCCAGCCATACTTGACCAGAGCAGACAACCAGCCTGCCTTGTGCGGGCACACGGAAAAAGCAATTTGTCAGGCCCTTAGTAAAGTATTGGTTCGAGCCTTGTCACGGTGAGATCCTGCCAAACTATACCTGACTCGACCATACCCACTAAGTGAGCGCAATTAAGATACGCCGGTCCTCAATTCGAGTTTGACCAACCAGTGCTTCACCTTACCCAACCCCTATCATGGACCTCAATGAGCAGATTAACCAACTTCATGCCACCATGGCTCATTTGCAAGCTGTAACCCAGCAACTGTTCAACCATCCTATAGTCCTAGCAGGCAACTCCCCACCCCCAACCCAGCATACAACAAGATGATGCCTCAACTGAAGAAGATCGCACCTCAGAAGAAGAAGAGAATATCGACTTCACCGTACCCTTCTTCTCAGTCCGAAGTAACTATCAATTCCCAACCACTGAAAAATGCCAAGTATTAATCTTCAACCTCAATAACCCGGACCCGGTAGGGAGGATGGTCCACACACTTTTTTTTTGCATAATTTTTAGAATATTTATATTTCACAAAACCCTTTGAAAATTTACATGAGATGATGTGATTAAATCTTATTCACATACAAAAACATAATTACTTCTGATTTGCTAACAGAAAATAAATAAAAAATGAAAATCTCAGCCATGAGAAGTTGTCTCACTGTACCCCACGGTGGTCCACAATGAGACAGTGTATGGTCCACAGTGAGGTTCAGGTTGCCAAACTTAATCTCAGAACTTAAATAATTGTTTTGCCGTTTGGTTTTTCCGAACAATTTTGGTTTAGGTAGGAATATTTTAATGTCTGTTTCGTCGACTGATGAAACATCTGGAGTCCGTGGATGTATAAATTTGTAGCGTTAATTGGGGACAACGCGTACACAAATAAATAATAAATAGAATAGTAATAATAATGTTGACATAAAATGTGAATAAAGAAATAGTAACAATGACATTCAATGTGAGTAACGAAATAGTAAAATGACGCAGTGGCGGTGAATTCACATCAGAACATGGAAACGTGACGAGTATCTTTCGTTACACAAAATTAAATCAAATATAAGGGAACACTTACAGGCCTAAAAATTACAACTAAGAGAGGAGAGTGGAAGGTGCTGCAACCCTATGAGGTCCATGGAAAGGTATGGCGTTATATGGGAGAAGAGACTTACAAGAATCACCCTCTAGCACAACTATATTAAAAATAACAAACAAAAATTTCTAGAAACAAAATTAACTCACAAAGCAGCTGATACTTAACGCTTTTGACAAACGGATACAATTACGAATCCAAAAAATACAAATGAATGGATTGCTGATTTTTAAAAAAACAGGCGAAGGACTTGAAATTACTAACAGCGGGAATCCAGGGCAAACTCAAACACGTTGAATTTAAAACTTTGAAAATGACGTTAAGCAAGAATATACCGAAACGCAAAGGAATTAAATTAAATCAAACAAAATCAGAAAACATTGAAATGGCACTTACCAATAAGGAGATAGGGTCCCCGGAGGGGAAACCCTCGAGCACAACCGCACTCGAGGACGGTCAGATGGAATAGACGCCGCCTAATTGCCTCCCGCACGCTAAGCGGCCTAAGGCCGGAAATTGACAAATCACAATCCACCAATGGGAAACAAATTCCACTAGATTCCCTATCCTTTCGCCAATAGGAAATTTCGTTATTTTAGCGAATGGAATTGCATGACCATATATGGTCATATTAAGATAGTTAGCAACTTCGCGAGAATTCCTATTGCGACACCTTTTTCAACAGCAATAACCGCGCGTGCGGTATAGGATGTTTCAAACTAAAGCAGATTACCATTTTGACATATAGAATTACAAAAAATAATTTTTAAATAATTCTTCAAGAAATTCTTCAAGTAAAACATCCCAAGTGTCTTTTTACATGTTTTCTGATATTAATTTAAATTATCAATTATATAAAATTTACATACAAAAAAATCACTTCACCATACAAAAAATCACTTCACCACAATTCTCGTATCTTGCAATGTTCATTTACAGTTCCATATTATCTTGATGTTTCCCAAAAAAATTATTACAATTTTTAAAATATTCCAGCAGAGTCCAGAGTTACAACCAAAAATGAAATTCTTCAGACACGTTAAATAAAAGACCTTAAAATGCTATTTCCCATAATTGTAGTTCTCCGTCTCATCACATATTACAAGATTGTAGATTGTAAAATGAACATATGTCCGCCTCTGTGGTGTAGTTCACAATACTTCATAATACAACAACTATATTTACCACTTAAACTGCAGGATCGCGGCATTAGAATGACCGTCTGTTGCCTGTCCCTGACTTTACATGATGATTCCACATTTGGAATACAGCCGATTACCCCTTTTAACCTCTCCCCACTTGGAGATGATATTACAGCCACCTTCGGCCAAACCTATATTCCCTTTTGGGACTTAGTCTTCCCAACGCTGGTTTGCAATGTTATTTTGAAACGCGTGGAGTGACCGCAAATTCACTAGATTAAATGGGCAGTCACAATTGGGGCGGTGTGGTTTATAATTTTCTCTCGCACTACCTTGCTGTTTGCATTTGCCGCCAAGAGTTTTCTGACACAGTTTTACCTCACAGAAAATGTAATCAGGGCTGATTCTAAAATAACACATAATTGTTTAGGTTAGTAGCGGTGCTGATGATAAGCATTAAGGGGTTCTCTTAACAAATGTGAGTCTTTAAATTAGCTCATAAGCTAGGCACTATATTTTGGTCGACGTAACAGAGATTAAAAAACTGGCACCTTTTTTCGGCGATCTTCCTTCTTGGAGAACTTAGTGGCCTAAAGTCGTTTCCACTAACAACCAAATTGTTTCAATTATGCACTCCTGCCTTTTACCGCGGCGGTTTCGTCGCCATTTCTCCTTAAAACGGAATTTCATATGAAATAGTTCCGCGCCAAATTAGTTTGTGTCCCTCCACATTCTACACGTGTGAGTGACGTAATTTCTGTTGGGTGAGAATTAGAATGTCCCATCTATTCTCCACGTGTCGCCTCTGGTCAGAAATGAAAGTGCAACTAGGGCTCCTCATGATCTGGCGCGCTGGAATTAAATAGTGCCTCGTGTAATAAATTTAGGACTCTGGGTTCAATACAGAAGAATTTGAATATTTTAAACCCTACCTTACTTAACATCTAGGGAGTAAAAGCGACCAACCAGTGAAATTTTGATTTTGTACGTCGAACAGTAATGGGGGAATGAATACTTTTTTAAGAGGTTAATGTTTTAAAATATTTATTAACATCTAGGATATAGAAGACCGCCCTTCATAAAAAAATAAGTTCGTACCTGAAACGGTTTCGGAAGAATGGATGTTGTGTTTTAGAGAGTCAACCACAATCTAAACCCCTTAGGGGAGAAATATTTCGAAGTGTATGATATTTTACACCTAGGACATAAAAGAAGAACCTTGTAGTAAAACTACAGCTTTGTACGTCAAACAGTTTTGGAGGGATGAATAATTTCGTTTAATGAGCTAACCTCATTTAACACCTTTGGGGTGGAACGTTTAAAAATATTTCCTACTGCACATCTAGGATTTAAAATATATATCGCTATTTGGAATTTGGTCTTCGTACGTTAGACCGTTTCGGAGGAAGGAATGAATATATCTGTTTTCGGATCTTTACCCCTATTGAATTATCTGAGGGTTTTTATATAAAAATACTATTTGTTCGGGGCGTTGACCAATTTGGATCTTTTGCCCCTACTGGCACCATATTATATGAACCTGCGTGTAATTGGAATGACGGTCGTGTGTGAGGAAAGGAAGATTAAAGACGTCACAAACACCCAGTCCCCACGCGAGGGATATTAATCATTACAATTAAAAACCCTGACCCGGCCGGGAATTGAACCCGAGGCAGCTGGGTGACAGGATTTGAGGGGTTACATTTATTTCAAACCTTATGTTATTTAACACCTAGGATATCATTTGAAAGTTTAACTCCTCAATTCAAACGGTTATACATAAATGCATACTGTATTTCTGTCATCATTCCTCAACACCCACCACTAGCCAAAACACTTAGGGGTGTATTGTTTTAAGTCCACTTCTTATTTGTATCCTCAAAAAGGAATTAAACTCCTTATACACACCCCCCTTAAAATGATCCCCCGTCGAAAAGTGCATGTTCTTTAATTTTAAAGGGGATTCCAAATACCAATTTTCACGACCGTAACATACTTCGTCTTTGAGATATAAGTATCCTTACAAAAAGAATTCAACACTTTCTTCACTTTTTTCACCCACCCCATAAGTGGATATTCTGAAAACAAAAATACGTGTTTCTTTATTTTCAAAGATAAATCCAATACCAATTTTCATTTCTGTATCATCTTCAATTCTTGAAACATCAGTATCCTAAGACAAAAATAATCCCCTTTCAGTCCTTTTTAACCTCTTAAGTATTTTTTCCGAGAACAAAAGTATGTGTTACTTTTTTAAAAGTGATTAGAAATACCAATTTTGACGTCTGTAAAATATTCAGTGTTTGAGTTATAAGCATCCTCATAAAAGATCTTCAACACATTCTCCACCTTTTTTCACCCCTTGAGAAGATTTTCCGTAAACCAAAAAAACACGTGTTCCTTAATTTTTAGAGGAGATTCCAAATACCAATTTTCACGTCTTTAAACTGTTAAGTTTTTCAGATATAGATACACTCATTTTAAAAATTCACCCCCTGAGCGACGGAATATCAAAAATTCCTCCCTTAGTGAGCACCTACATCATAATATAAATATATCCCCGAAATTTCATTTCTTTATGTCCAGTTGTTTGGGCTCGGCGATGATGAGTCAGTCAGTCAGTCAGGACATGTTATATATATATAGACTATACGTTGTCAACAAAATACCCAATAGGTCCTCACTTGATAGCTCCATGATATCAACTGACGGAAGCTACCGCGAGGGTGCACAATAACCACCACCAGCTAGAATCACGCGGCTTCACCTCGCTGTTTGCAAATGCCGCGGTTTGCGCGATAAAGCGAGAAGCATGAAGTGGTGCACTATGGACGTACCCTCGGACATATTATCCAGCACGTGCAGCAATTTTGTGAGTCCCCGTTGTTTTGGGGTGACATTATATGGGGGCACCGTACGCTATTCCTAGTCATGCAGGGCAATGTCACAGCTGTACTATACAGGGGTGACATCCTCCAACCCATTATGACACCAAATTGCCAGAATTTTGGAGGAGAATTTGTTTCAAAGGACAATAATGCGCGCATCTTTCGTGTAGTTATTGTTAATGATTTCTTTCGTGAACACGATATCGATCGACTACATTGACCGCCATGTTCTATGGACACGAATCCTATCGAACATGCCTCGGAAGAAATTAAATTATGCTGTTTTTGGACATCATGACCCGTCAACCACTCTGCGAGATCCTCACCATATCACCACTGAAGAGTAGGACAATTTGAACCAACATTACCTTGATGAACTAGTGGACAGTATGCCAAGATTAATTCACGCATGTATCAATGTAAGGGGACGAGTTACCTCTTATTAAAGGTACTGGTGTGTACTATATTCAGTAGCTCAAATTGAGAAAGCAAAACTGTTTTGTTGTAGAGGATTTCATTTTTTGTAGAGGGGGGGGATACGTGACGCTGATAAGGTACCTTTGTATTTCCTCTTCTTTTTCTGGTAAAGAGTCAGGAACTCTTTGGTCAGAGGCGATGCAAAACATTATTTTATGTGTATTTGAGCACCTTCAAATATCACCGGGCAAGGCCAGGATCTAACCTGCCAACTTGAGTTCAGAAGGCTCCGTGGTTCAAATCCCGGCCGCTCCATGTGAGATTTGTGCTGAACAAAGCGGAGGTGGGACAGGTGTTTCTGCTGGTACTCCGGTTTTCCCTGTCATATTACATTCCAGCAACACTCTCCAATATTATTTCATTTCATCTAGCAGTCATTAATCATTGCCCAGAAAAGTGCGACAAGCTTCGGCAGCCGGCACAATTCCTATCCTCGCCACTAGATGGGGGATTCATTCATTCATTCATTCATTCATTCATTCATTCATTCATTCATTCGTTCCATTCTACTCCTGACCTGGTCTAATGACTGGAAACAGGCCGTGGATTTTCATTTTCAATAATAATAATAATAATAATAATAATAATAATAATAATAATAATAATAATAATAATAATAATAATAATAATAATAATAATAATAATAATAGTAACAATAACAAATAAATAATGAGCCAACGAGAAAGAAGAACTATTTAAAGTAGTTAACATGGGGTTTGGCCGCATCTCTGGTGTATTAGTTAGGGTGATCAGCTGCCACCCCCCCGAGACCCGGGTTCGATTCCCAGCTCTGCCACGAAATTTGAAAAGTGGTACGACTGCTGGAACAGGGTCCACTCAGTCTCGGGAGGTCAACTGAGTACAGGCGGGTTGGATTCCAACCTCAACCATCCTTGAAGTTCTTTTCCGTGACTTCCCACTTCTCTTCCAGGCAAATGCCTGGATGGTACCTAACTTGAAGCAACGGCCGCTTCCTTCCCTCTTCCTTGTCCACCCTTTAAAATCTTCGCATCCCCCAAGGCCCCTGTTCACCACAGCAGCTGAGGCCGCCTGGGCGATGTACTGGCACTCCTTCCCAATTGTATCCCCGACCCAAAAGTTTCACGCTCCAGGACACTGCCCTCGAGGCGGTAGAGATGGGATTCCTTGCTGAATCCGAGGGAAAAACCAACACTGGAGGGTAGACAGATTAAGAAAGGGAGAACATCAGGATTAAGCCACAGTCGGTGCAGACGATGCTTTCTCTTAATTACATCTTGCTTGACGTGACTGTTTGGAATACAGAAACGCGAATATTTCATATTGGATAACCTTTTCCTAGGGAAAACGGAAACTACTTTTTACTAGACACAACAAACTGGTTTTTTTTCTTACGCGTTGAATGCCACGTGAACTTCTCAAGGTTTTCCATGAAGTTAGGATAGGGAACGGAGAGGAATGGAGGCCTGCTAACCCGTTCTAACTGACGTAACATGTAGTACGTGGGCAATATTGAAGAAGGGTTTGTGAAGTAATGTTTCAGTCTACAATGAATATTTTTCCAATTCGACTTACAAGGAAACTATCTGTTTAGGATGATCAGTTATGACATATGAATAATATTTATTTTATATAATGTTTGGGCCTCCTCTACGAACCATATGACCTTGCCGCGGTGAGGAGGCTTGCGTGTCCCAATGATGCAGATAGCCGAGCCGCAGGTGCAACCATATCGGATGGGTATCTATTGAGAGACCAGACTAACGAATGGTTCATCGAAAGGGGGGTAGCAGCCTTTCAGTAGTTGCAAGGGCGGCAGTCTATATGATTGACTGATAGGCCTTGTAATAATACTCAACATGGTTTAGCTGTGTTGATACTGCTACACGGCTGAAAGCAACGGCAAACTACAGCCGTAACTACCTCCCGAGGACATGCAGCTCTCTCTGTATGAATGATGTACTGATGATGGCTTCCTCCCGGGTAAAATATTCCGGAGGTAAACTAGTCCCCTATTCGGATCTCCGGGTGGGGACTACACGAGAGGGGGCGATCATCAGGAAGATGGATACTGACATTCTGCGAGTCGGAGCGTGGAATGTTAGAAGTTTGAATCGTTGTGGTAGGTTAGAGAATCTGAAAAGGGAGATGGATAGGCTAAAGTTAGATGTAGTTGGTATAAAAGAAGTACGTTGGCAGGAAGAACAGGATTTTTGGTCAGGCGACTACCGAATTATCAACACGAAATCAAACCGGGGTAATGCAGGAGTTGGTTTAATAATGAATAAGAAAATACGACAGCGGGTAAGCTACTACGACCAGCATAGTGAAAGAATTATTGTCGTCAAGATAGACACCAAATAATGCCCACCACAATAGTGCAGGTCTATATGCCTACTAGCTCAGCGGATGAGGAGGAAATGGAAAGAATATATGAGGAGATAGAAGATTTAATACAATATGTAAAAGGTGACGAGAATCTAATTGTGATGGGAGACTGGAATGCAGTGGTAGGCCAAGGAAGATAAGGTAGTACAGTAGGAGAATTTGGATTGGGACAAAGGAACGAAAGAGGAAGTCGTCTGGTTGAATTCTGCACTGATCATAATTTAGTCCTTACCAATACTTGGTTCAAACACCACAAACGACGGCTGTATACGTGGACAAGACCTGGAGACACTGGAAGGTATCAAATAGACTTCATTATGATTAGGCAGAGATTCAGAAACCACGTGTTGGATTGCAAAACTTTCCCAGGAGCAGACGTGGACTCTGACCACAACTTGTTGGTCATGAAATGCCATCTGAAATTGAAGAAATTGAAGAAGGGAAAGAATGCAAAAAGATGGGATCTAGACAAGTTGAAAGAAAGGAGTGTGAGGGATTGTTTCAAGGAACATGTTGCACAAGGACTAAATGAAAAGGCTGAAGGAAACACTATAGAGAAAGAGTGGAGAGTCATGAAAAATGAAATCAGTAGGGCTGCTAAAGAAATGTTAGGAAGGAAGAAAAGATCAACTAAGAATCAGTGGATAACTCAGGAGATACTAGACCTGATAGATGAACGACGAAAATACAAGAATGCTAGAAATGAAGAGGGCAGAAAAGAATACAGGCGATTAAAGAATCAAGTCGATAGAAAGTGCAAGGTAGCTAAGGAAGAATGGCTGAAGGAGAAGTGCAAGGATGTCGAAGGCTGTATGGTCCTGGGAAAGGTAGCTGCTGCATACAGGAAAATCAAGGAAACCTTCGGAGAATGTATGAATATTAAGAGCTCAGATGGAAAGCCACTTCTAGGGAAAGAAGATAAAGCAGTAATATTGCAGGAACATATCCAACAGTTGTATCAAGGTAAAGATGTAGATAATTTGGTTCTGGAACATGAAGAGGCTGTTGATGCTGATGAAATGGGAGACCCAATTTTGAGGTCAGAGTTTGACAGATCTCTGAGCGACCTCAATAGGAACAAGGCACCTGGAATTGATGACATTCCCTCTGAATTACTGACTGCCTTAGGAGAAACCAGCATGGCAAGGTTATTTCATTTAGTGTGTAAGATGTATGAGACAGGAGAAGTCCCATCCGATTTTCGGAAGAATGTTGTTATACGTATTCCCAAGAAAGCCGGTGCTGACAGGTGTGAAAACTACCGCACCATTAGTTTAGTATCTCATGCCTGCAAAATTTTAACACGTATTATTTACAGAAGAATGGAAAAACAAGTTGAAGCTGAGTTGGGAGAAGATCAATTTGGCTTCAGAAGAAATGTAGGAACACGTGAAGCAATCCTGACTTTACGTCTGATCTTAGAGGATCGAATCAAGAAGGACAAGCCCAGATCTAGAAAAGGCATTCGATAATGTTGATTGGACCAAGCTATTTATGATTCTGAAGATGATAGGGATCAGATACCAAGAACGAAGAATTATCTACAATCTGTATAAAAATCAGTCTGCACTTATAAAAATGGAGGGCTTTGAAAAAGAAGCAGCAATCCAGAAAGGAGTTAGGCGAGGCTGCTGTTTGTCCCCTCCCCTTTTCAATGTTTACATAGAAGAGGCAGTAAAGGAAATCAAAGAAAAATTTGGAAAGGGAATTGCAGTCCAAGGAGAGGAAATCAAAACCTTGAGATTTGCCGATGATATTGTTATTTTATCTGAGACTGCAGAAGATTTCGAGAAGTTGCTGAATGGTATGGATGAAGTCTTGGGTAAGGAGTACAAGATGAAAATAAATAAGTCCAAAACAAAAGTATTGCAGTGCAGTCGAACGAAGGCAGGTGATGTAGGAAATATTAGATTAGGAAATGAAGTCTTAAAGGAAGTAGATGAATATTGTTACTTGGGTAGTAAAATAACTAACTATAGCAGAAGTAAGGAGGACATGAAATGCAGACTAGCACAAGCAAGGAAGAGCTTTCTTAAGAAGAGAAATTTGCTCACTTCAAACATTGATATCGGAATTAGAAAGATGTTCTTGAAGACTTTCGTGTGGAGCGTGGCATTGTATGGAAGTGAACATGGACGATAACTAGCTCAGAAAGAAAGAGAATAGAAGCTTTTGAAATGTGGTGTTACAGAAGAATGCTGAAGGTGAGATGGATAGATCGAATCACGAATGAAGAGATACTGAATCGAATTGGTGAGAGGAGATCGATGTGGCTAAATTTGACGAGAAGAAGAGATAGAATGATAGGACACATCTTAAGACACCCAGGACTTGTTCAGTTGGTTTTTGAAGGAAGTGTAGGTGGTAAGAACGGTAGGGGTAGACCAAGGTATGAATATGACAAGCAGATTAGAGCAGATGTAGGATGCAATAGTTACGTAGAAATGAAAAGGTTAGCACAGGATAGGGTGGCATGGAAAGCTGCATCAAACCAGTCTATGGACTGATGACTCAAACACACACAATGTTTGGATTAAGCAGGGCTTGAGGCAAAACTCAAGATTACTATTGCCACCGTCAGGCGGATTGTCTCTTTCAGATTTGATTTCAGGGAGAAAATCCAATACTCATCCTTCCGTAAAATAACAATTAGCTACTTAAAAATAATACTTTGTTGCTGCAGTTTTAAACGGAACGTGGTGTATCGAAGGCATCGTTTAAAATAAAATTTGCTAGGATCGGCCGCTGGGGGTGTTACATTTACAAAATTATGAAAATAAATGGCTTTTAGTGCCGGGAGTGTCAGAGGACAAGTTCGACTCCCCAGATGCAGGTATTTTGATTTGACTCCCGTAGGTGACCTGCTCGTCTTGATGAGGAAGTAATGATGATTAAGACTGAACCGTGTAAACTGTGACGCTTCCCCCCCCCCAGACTATCTTTCTTCAGTGTTTTTACATTGTATGTGCTTGCAAGCTGTACTATGTATTGTGTAATTTGATGTATTTACATGTATTTTATTTCCTATCCTTGCCCCTCTTATGGAATAAATGTATTTCTGCCCGTTCCGCATGTCTTCAGGGAAATGTAGAAGCATTCTCGCCCTGAAGAGTCCTCCCTCCTTTCCGAGCTCTCTCTATCTCTCTTGCTTCGCGCCCCTCTGCAACTCCCCTCTCTTCTAGAGGGGAGTTTCGGTTCACGTGACCGCTGCTCGCCTCGCGGTCGTTGTCCTCGGCCGGCCGGGGGATTCTGCTGCTTGCACTCAGGGCAGTCTGTTATCTCCCGGGCTTGTCTTCTAGCCCCTCCAACCCGGCACGCTAGCGCGGAGGTAAGAGAGAAAGAGGGATCTTGCTATTGTACTGTCCCCTTAAGATGTCGAAATTTAAGGTGCCTGAGGTAAATACGAGATTGGTCACTGTGTAATGATAGGAACTTTGTGCTTTGGATTTAATCTTTATTTAAGATTTCTAGTTGATGTGTTCGATTCAATTTAAAGAACTTTCATGGCCGAAACATTCCATTGTGGGGTTAAGTAGGTGTTGTTTTTCTACGTTATTGTAATCCACTACAGATTTTCTATGTGCCTTCGGGCGTTGCTTTCGTTAAGATACTGGAAGGCCACGTTTAAATTATTCTCAACTTTATCGTAAAATTTTGAAGGTTTTTCATATTCATTTTTGATCCCCGGCTAATGTTCGGGAAGATGCAATGCGAAACCCTTCACGTATGCATGTGAACTTGTACCTGATAGAGAGGGCTGGCTCCCTCGTTAGTATTTTGTAATCATTTTGAATGTATGTACGGGTATTATCTTCTTAATTGTAAATTGTTGTTATTTGATGTTCTTAAAGGAGTTAAAGTTTTCGAACTTGTAATTAAAGAAGCTTGGCGAGATCTCGTTGTTAATTGAAGTTGGTATTTTTCGCTTAATACGACCTTTATCCTGCCCCTTCGGGCCGCCGCTTTTCCTAGCCCGTACCTACTGTACCAGCTGGTAGCAGAGCGTGGTTGTATGGGGCTGGTGTCGTATTAGTAAATGTACTTCATCGCTTGGGAGGGGGTCTCTCGGTGTCCTTCCGCCACGTCGTGCCCCATTTTGTCTCTTAAGTTATCAAAATGTCTACTCGAGATGTAGCTTATCCGGGCTCACTCCGAAAGGAAGAATTACTGTATGAGTTGACCATTCGGAATCTTGAATCTCGAGGTACGGTCAAGAACGATGAAGCATTATTACGAACCAACTTAGATAAGCCAGTCGTTGTACCCTGTTGTACCGATGGCGAGGTGGGCAGTGCCGCGTCCTTGATTGATACTAATTTAACTGATATTGCTTCAATTATTGATTTTTTGGAAAGCGACGTAGTGTCTAGTCATCAGTTGAGGAGAGTTCAAGGTCGCCTCACGCATTATGTTCAGCGTATTGGGGACCTTTTGTCATTGGAGTTAAAGGATGAATTGAGGACCCAAGTCAAGCACTTGTAAGGTAGAGCGCTTAGCTTGTTGGAGAAAACTGACTTATGGCTGACGAAATTGGCAGGCGAAACGAAACCTCCTGTTTTGGTCTCCGTTTTAAACCTATAGGGAATAGAGAGGTTGGAGAACAACAAGAACAGCAACCTTTGCAATCTATCCCACCGTCAAATGTGTCTATATTCTCCAATATTCCTCATCCATTAACGCTAATGTTGAAGGGGGCCCCATATTACTCTGTCAATTCGGCCAGCGACACTGTAGCCTTCCTTCGTTTCTTGGTCGAATTCCTGGACCATGCCCTGGTTTTTGGAATTTCTTATAGTCATATATTGCAGATTATCTATCCCTTAGCGAGTGGTGAGTGATCGTATAGGATTGTTAAGGCCATTAAGGAACAGGAAACTATTCAGCAATTCCACGCGCACTTATTGACGCATTTTATTCCAGCTAGGGCGTTAAATTCGTTTGTGCAGAAATTTTACTTCAGAGTCCAGCGTAATGATGAGTCGTTGGCTGATTTCATTTTGGATATTAAACATTACGCCAGGGTCTTCGCGCTCCATTTTTCAGAAGAGCAAATCGTATCGACTATTGTTGAGGGCATAAACCCCTTGTACCGTTCTTGTTTGTGTTTCGCGGCCCATCCCCGCAATTTTTCGGAATTGGAGGCAATGGTCGTCGCCGCGGAAGGAGTTCGTCATGCGGACACCTTGCGTACGGGAAGTAGTCCTTCTTCGCCCTATGTATCCGGCGCTCCCGCTTCTAGAAAGCCTCCGGACCTGAGGTGTTATGAGTGTGGATCACGCGATCATTTACGGAATCGTTGTCCCACTGGGACTCCCGGTCGTCGCCCGGTCGGCACGTTGGCTAATGCCAGTGTTCCTAATAGGAGTAGCAATTTGGCTTGTTTTAAGTGTGGGCGTCCGGGTCATTTTGCGAAGAACTGTGCTGGAACGTCAGCGTCAAGCTGACTAGGTAAGGGGGCTTCCGTCCCTCACGATCCCCCAGTTGATGACAGCCCTCGTTGTGCTTCTGTTCAGCCTTTATGTGATACGTTTCCGCTCGAGTGTTTACGGATTTCTGCGGATTTGAAAGGTAGTGCTCCCTTCATTAAGGTTGAAATGGGGAACGAGCCTGTATCGGCCTTGCTGGACTCGGGGAGTGTAGTTTCCTTGGTCAGCGAGAAATGGTATATCGCACATAAAGCTATATGTAAGTTTTCGGACTTGCTTCCTGTCTCTGGTTCGTGTGTATCAGCCAATTCTTCTATGGTCGATATTATAGGTAGCTTCACTAGTAAAATTAGAGTGTCTAACTTTTCTTGGAAGTTCTCCTTTTATGTAGCCAAGGATTTGTCATGTCCCGTAATCCTTGGGACAAATTCCTTTTCTTACTCCGGATTGGTTCTGGACCTACAAAAGGGGGTTTGTTGGTTCAGATTTTCTCAATCGGTAAAGATTCCCCTTGGTTCATTTAATTCTGTGTCTTTCCGGTCGGTAACGCCCCCTCAAGAGGAGATGGTATGTGATCTTAGCCATCTCCCTGAGGATCAGGCGCGGAGTGTGAGGGAGTTGTGCGACACTTTTTCGGACGTATTTTCTGAGGAATTGGGCGTGACCAATCTTTTGGAATATAAAATCGAACTCTCTGATTCAACTCCAGTAAGGATTCCCCCTTACCGTTTGTCCCCGCCTAAGATGAAGGCGCTGAAGGAGACCATCGATAAGATGCTTGACCAGGGGATTATTCAACCGTCTACGTCCGCTTATTCCTCGCCCATCTTCCTAGTCCCTAAACCTCAGGGCGGGTTCAGGCCTGTCCTGGATTATAGGGTCCTCAATAAGAAAATTGTGTTGCAGTCCGTGCCGCTCCCCGATTTACACTCCTGTTTCTCCTGGTTTAGGAAGGCTCGATATTTTACTATCTTGGATTTAAATCAAGCCTACTACCAGATCCCCTTGGCTCCTGAGTCGCGGCATGTGACGGCATTTGCCACAGATTGGAATTTATACGAATTTTTGCGCGTCCCTTTTGTCATATCGACGGGCGCCGCCGTTCTTACTAGGCTTTTGGATAAGCTGTTTTCGGACATTAAATTTAACTACCTATATCACTATCTGGATGACCTTGTGGTCTATTCTGAAACTTTCGAGGAGCACCTGTTGCACCTTAAGGAAGTGTTGATGCGCCTTCGGGAGGCGGGCCTTACCGTCAAGCTTTCTAAGGTCTCCTTTGCGAAGCCCCAGATGTCTTTTCTTGGGCATGTGGTTTCGCCTGACGGTGTTTCGGTGGACCTCTCTCGTACCCAGGCCATTCGTGAATTTGCCCCCCCTAAGGATGTCAAAGGTGTAGCACGGTTTGTCGGCATGATAAATTTTTTTCGCAAGTTCATTCCGGACTTCGCTAAGCGTGCCAGCCCACTTAACTCCTTGCGTCGGAAAGGGGTTAAATTTGATTGGGGACCCTCTCAGCAGGCCGCCTTTGAAGATCTTAAGTTGGCCATCTCCAACGCGCCTATTCTTGCCATGCCCGATTTTTCTAAACCGTTTATAGTTCAAACCGATGCTTCTGGATCCGCTGTCGCCGCGGTGTTGTTGCAGGAGTCAGAATTTGGCAGACGCCCGATTGCCTAAGCATCCAGGACCTTGTCCGCCCTGGAATCGAAATACTCGGTGTACGAGCTTGAAGGTTTAGCCGTGTTATTTGCCCTCGAGAAGTTCCGGATGTATTTAGAGCACGTTAAATTCCAACTTGAAACGGACAACCAGGCGTTGAGCTGGGTTCTGGGTCGTCCTCGAAGAACTGGCCGTTTGGTCCGGTGGGCGATCAGGATCTCTGCCTTTCAGTTCGAAGTGCGCCACGTCCGGGGGTCGGATAATATTTTGGCTGATTCTTTAAGCCGTATGTACTCTCCCGAGGTGGTTCAAGATAATCAACCCTTTGTTGTTGAGTCCCTTGCCCTGCCGATTTCTGCGGCGCTTCTGTCAGATACCCCCATATTGT
This sequence comes from Anabrus simplex, assembly GCF_040414725.1. Taxonomy (NCBI): domain Eukaryota; kingdom Metazoa; phylum Arthropoda; class Insecta; order Orthoptera; family Tettigoniidae; genus Anabrus; species Anabrus simplex. Next base: position 1,123,180,138 of record NC_090266.1, on the reverse strand, counting down.
ATCATGACATTGGAAAAATTCAAAGAGAAGAGCCTTACTTGGGACCCATCATCCAAGATTTAGAGCTAGGTAAACCGGTTGCTCCCTACGAGTTACGGAACGGAGTTCTGTGTTGTACGGCTCGCCATGATAAAAGGATGAAGGTGGTGGTACCTGCCGTTCTCGTGCCAATGATTTTTAAATATTTTCATGAGTCTCCCCTTGCGGGCCATCTCGGGGTCTTTAAAACAAGAGAGAAAATCCGTGAGAATTTCATTTGGAAGGGATTGGATGGTGAAGTGCGCGAATTGGTTAGAGCTTGCAAGCTTTGTAAAATTAGCAAGCCACCGCTGAATACTAAGGTCGGATTTCTATCTTCTTCTCAAGCTACTCGCCCTATGCAGCGTGTGTTTATAGACTACGTTGGGCCCCTCCCCAAATCGAAAGGGGATGGTAATAGGTTCATTCTTGTTTGTGTTGATGCTTTCACTCGCTTTACCTGGATGTTTCCTACCAAGCTTGCTACTGCTGACACCACGGTAAGGTGTTTGAAAAGCATTTTTTCTATGTTTGGGCCTTGTCAAGTTTTAGTTTCTGATAATGCGAGGGCTTTTACGTCCAATTGCTTTAAAAAATTCTGTTTCGGCCTTTCTATCTCTCACGTTACGACCTCTGCTTACTATCCTCAGCCGTCGTACGCGGAGAGGGTAAACCGTAATTTGCGCTCGGCGCTTATCGCCTTCCATCATGAAGATATTTGGAGGTGGGATACGACTGTTCCTTGGTTGACCTATGCTTTCAATACTGCTGTTCATGAGGCGCATAAGTCCTCCCCGTTCTCTCTCATGTTTGGTTTCATACCTAACTCACCCTTGTCAAATTTGTGGAATATAAATGATCTGTTGCCGGAGAATATCGATCCTCCTAATGTTAGGGCTACGTGGAAACGTGCTATGGCTAACCTTAAGGTCTTTAATTTAAGGAAGCAGCAACGTTACAATCAGGGGCGAAAACCTGTCAGCCTGGCCGTCGGTGATAAGGTTTTTGTGAAGAATTTTGTACCTTCGAGTAATCTCTCCCCCCGCTTTTGGGGGCCTTGTACTGTCATTAAATTTTTGACTCCCGTCACATTGCTCCTGAGGGACCCCGTGGCGGAGAGGGTGTTTAGAGTCCACCTCTCTCAAGTCAAGCCTGCCTAAATTGTCGGTGCCATTTGCACCAAGTTCGCCTCGCTTCGAATTACTTGTGGAGGGTTTCCTTAGTTAAGGATGATATCTTGTTGTATTTTAAAATGTTTACCATTGTTAAACGGTATCTTTTGATTAATTGTTCTTGTATTTCCTTTTACCTCACGCCCCTTCCGGCCTTTCTCTCCCTCCCTTCTTTGATTTCCCGCCTTACCTCCGCGCTGCTGCCGGGTCCTTATGCGGCCTGGCGTTGTCGTCCTACCCCCGGTCCTTCCTTGAAAAGTGCAAAGAGACAGACTTCTGTTGGCTCTGTTATTTTTCCAGTCATTTGGTGCATCCTGTTGCCGAGCTCTCTGAGAGGGCCCCTCGGTGGAGCTGTTGGTACGTCTTGCCCTGGCTGTGACCTGTTTTTCGGCTCCTCATGGACCATGTTACGCCTTCGGAGCCTCTATCTTCGTGCCTATCTGTTCTTATGGCGCACAATTCTTTCTGGTTGCTCACCTGCTGCGACCTAGCTATGTGAAGGACCGAGTGGGAAATTCGTCGCTGTAACTTATTCGCCAAGTTCCTGTGCCGCTTATGAACTTTCTGTGTGGCTCAAATTCCTTCTTCCGAGTCCACTTGTTATTCTACAAAAGGCTGCTCCTAGTAACTGGAGATTTTTAAGGCACAGAACCTCTTTATGTGCATTTCTATTCAAATTTGAATTTGAAGTTTTGAAGTGATTTTGGGAATGTGTGCTCCTTGAACTAGGAGAATTTTCCAACCGCATGGAACTCCTTTTAGAAGAACTGCATTTATATTTTATCTTTAAGGTCTACTTTAATCTTCTCCGGCGTCGGCTTTAAGGCGGGGAGGATCTGAACCGTGTAAACTGTGACGCTTCCCCCCCCCCCAGACTATCTTTCTTCAGTGTTTTTACATTGTATGTGCTTGCAAGCTGTACTATGTATTGTGTAATTTGATGTATTTACATGTATTTTATTTCCTATCCTTGCCCCTCTTATGGAATAAATGTATTTCTGCCCGTTCCGCATGTCTTCAGGGAAATGTAGAAGCATTCTCGCCCTGAAGAGTCCTCCCTCCTTTCCGAGCTCTCTCTATCTCTCTTGCTTCGCGCCCCTCTGCAACTCCCCTCTCTTCTAGAGGGGAGTTTCGGTTCACGTGACCGCTGCTCGCCTCGCGGTCGTTGTCCTCGGCCGGCCGGGGGATTCTGCTGCTTGCACTCAGGGCAGTCTGTTATCTCCCGAGCTTGTCTTCTAGCCCCTCCAACCCGGCACGCTAGCGCGGAGGTAAGAGAGAAAGAGGGATCTTGCTATTGTACTGTCCCCTTAAGATGTCGAAATTTAAGGTGCCTGAGGTAAATACGAGATTGGTCACTGTGTAATGATAGGAACTTTGTGCTTTGGATTTAATCTTTATTTAAGATTTCTAGTTGATGTGTTCGATTCAATTTAAAGAAAGAACTTTCATGGCCGAAACATTCCATTGTGGGGTTAAGTAGGTGTTGTTTTTCTACGTTATTGTAATCCACTACAGATTTTCTATGTGCCTTCGGGCGTTGCTTTCGTTAAGATACTGGAAGGCCACGTTTAAATTATTCTCAACTTTATCGTAAAATTTTGAAGGTTTTTCATATTCATTTTTGATCCCCGGCTTATGTTCGGGAAGATGCAATGCGAAACCCTTCACGTATGCATGTGAACTTGTACCTGATAGAGAGGGCTGGCTCCCTCGTTAGTATTTTGTAATCATTTTGAATGTATGTACGGGTATTATCTTCTTAATTGTAAATTGTTGTTATTTGATGTTCTTAAAGGAGTTAAAGTTTTCGAACTTGTAATTAAAGAAGCTTGGCGAGATCTCGTTGTTAATTGAAGTTGGTATTTTTCGCTTAATACGACCTTTATCCTGCCCCTTCGGGCCGCCGCTTTTCCTAGCCCGTACCTACTGTACCAAAGACGACACACACACCCAGCCCCCGTGCCAGCGAAATTAACCAATTATGGTTAAAATTCCCTACCCTTCCGGGAACCGAACCCTGGGACCCCTCTGACTAAAGGCCAGTACGCTATATATATATGTACTGATATTTTCATTATTATGGTGTCCATGGTGATGTGAAATTTTACAATCATGCCAGACAGATGTGCAGCGCCTGGGTGCGTAAGCAACTACGATATGTAATTTAAATTAGGACACGCACAGTAAATTGCTTTCGTTTGCCTAAGGATTCTGATCTTCGTAGTAAATGAATTCGTTCCGTCCCATTCATGGATTGATTTCAACGAACAAATCGGTGGTATTAAACTTTTTTAACCCTAAAGTTTACTAGGATTTTTTGAACCACCAGTAAAATAAGATTAATTCTCACAAACAACTAATCTTCGCTCATGGATACCTGACCGTTTATGCTTACTGAGATGTTTTCTAATAATTTCACTCCCATATTCGCACCTTAATTTTATTGTACCGAAATTTTCATAACGCTCTCTGAAGCAAGTGTTGTAAATATAACATTTTCCACATTGGGAATCTTTTTCAACAGTTTTTTTCTTCCTTACAGTAAAGGCATTTTTAATACTATTTATTCTTTTTCTATGACAGTCGCTTGCTATATGTGTTGGTGAATAGACTGTTAAAAAGTTAGGGGAACATGTTTTGTAACGTCTGATATGTGACATTAATTTCCAAAGGTCGTACAGCATACCTTGAGACCTTAGCTACTCAGGCTATGTCAAATCGAAGTTATAATCCATCTGTAGGCGTAGCCATGCATTATACTGTCGGGTGACCCCTCAAAACGAAGTGAATAGCGATGCGTCCGTGTGTCGTTGTGAGGTACACCGACTACTGCGGTCATTTGAGAACGTTGTACGTAAACCGGCACATCCCATGAAAATGAAATGGCGTATGGCTTTTTGTGCCGGGTGATCCCAGAACGGGTTCAGCTCGCCAGGTGCAGGTCTCTTGATTTGAGGCCCTTATGCGTTCTGCGCGTCGTGATGAGGATCAAATGATGATAAAGATAACACATACACCTAGCCTCCGTGCCAGGGAAATTAATCAATGATGCATCAGTTAACCGATTTTTAAATTATTTAACATAATTTTGATCGTGGAATCGAGTTGAATAAAAATCAAGAAGAATTATTCTAGTTTTAATGCTGTTTGTTGTAAGTTCGTGCTTAAGACCTTTTACGTCAAAAATGTCCATTTATGTAGGATAAAATTATTCTGTGGATTTTACAAATACAACTCAATTCTTGTGTATTCAACATTAGTTGCGAAATAACACATTGATGATTCACTCGCCGTTTCTACAGAGATTACTACACCCATTGTAGTCGTGGTATTCGGCAGTACACTCTTTGAACAAAGAAAAATTATCATCAATATAGTCAATGATGTGTGTACTACTTTATTATTTTTGGCATAGCATAATTTTGGAATTTCATATCTAACTTGTACCGATGGTGAAATTATCTAATTCATCCAAGACTGAACAATTCCATTTATATAGACAAAAATAAATATTCTGAAATATAAAGTTACTAGTGTCGTGCAAAACACGCTCTATGCTTGATTCATATTTGTCGAGTATAGCTATGACCGAATTTGCTTCTCAAAGGCGGGCAGTATCCAGTATTCGGGAGATAGTAGATTCGAACCCCACTGTCGGCAGCCCTGAAAATGGTTTTCCGTGGCTTCCCATTTTCACACCAGGCAAATGCCGGGGCTGTACCTTAATTAAGGCCACGGCCGCTTCCTTCCAATTCCTGGCCCTTTCCCGTCCCATCGTCGCCATAAGACCTATCTGTGTCGGTGCGACGTAAAGCAACTAGCCAAAAAAAAAGGCGAGGTGAGCCTTGTTCGTTCGACCCTGCCCCTTGATACTCGCTCTTTCACGCACTGTCTGAGTCAGAGGTAGATGTGGTCGCCATCCTCTGTCCTTGCTTAGCCGTACCCTGCATTTTGTCTCCCGTACCTTTGCGTCAATGATGGACTCATGACTGGGCACGAAACTGTCAATAATTCAACTCGTATTTTATACTACGTTTCTACACTTTTTTGCTATTTGCTTTACGTCGCACCGACACAGATAGGTTTTATGGCGACGATAGGATAGGAAAGGCCTAGGATTGGGAAGGAATCGGGCGTAGCATTAATTAAGGTACAGATCCAGCATTTGCCTGGTGTGAAAATGGGAAACCACGGGAAGCCATCTTCAGGGCTGCCGACATTGGGGTTCGAACCCACTATCTGCCTAATGCAAGCTCACAAGTAGTAGGGCTAAGTGCGTCCTGGATTCGCTGAGTCAGCATTTTTACTGCGTCAGCTACCGAGGTCATTGACCCCTAGTAGTGTACCTAGGCGGGTTCTGACCCCGAGGTCATTGACCCCTAGTATAGTAGAAGGGCTAGGCCGATTTGCGGATTTTGCATAAGAAGGTGATGCCCCATCGCCGAACGACGGCCGACGGACCTCCCTCCCGGGGCGAGCCTCGCCTTTATAGAGTTTGGAGGCTCGTGTGTACTGTTTCCAGCACTTCCCGGGAGGGAACATCAGCCGGATTATCGGCCGAGGCGATGGGACACCACGAGAGGCGCATGCCCCTCCATGCAACTTTATTTATCACAGAAATATACAAATCTAACAAGAAAGCATTTGCATGTAAGACTACGCCCCTACCCGCCTGAAGCGAGTAGCGAGCCACAGAACTGACCGTAAAAATCTGCAAATGGTCGAAGTACTCGGTGGCAGGTTCCTCCAGCAAGTGATGAACCGCCGTCTCCGCCACGTTGATGCATCGTGGAGTCTCGAAGGCCTGGGCCCATGCCGTCTGCAGTTGGGGAGGCGACGGCGACGATGAAGTAAGGAGTGGCGTCTGCGTAGACTCGAAGCGTCCGGGTCCCGGATGACATCCGGCGAGGTTGAGCGAGCAGGTCGGGGGTGAGGAGACGTCGTACCCAGAATAATTCCTGCGCCAGGATGTGGCGCGCAGGGATGACCGGCCACCCCATGACCCAGCTGAACCACGAAAGGTAGCCGGCCGCCTGTTGGAGCTGAGAAGTGGTGAAGGTGTGCAGGTCGTGCACAATGAGGCGGGCGGGTTCCTGAGTAGCATGGTGCAATGTTACTTCCTGACTCGGGATATCGATGGTGACGCCGAGGTAAGTCAAAATGGGAGTCGGGTGCAACACCGACTTTCGATAATTAATGGTGATGCCAAGGATGTGAGTCACATAAGTGTCGACCTGCTGCATGATAGCAGGAGTCAGATCAGTAGAATGAATGAGCTAATCGTCCAGATAAGGGATCATCTGGACGCTGAACTCCTGGGTCAGAAGTTGTTGCACGGCCGTGGCCAAGCGTTACATTACGGATGGGGCAAGGCTATGCCCCATCGGCAGGCGGGTCCAGTGACACCGTACCCCGCGATATAGAATACCGTACGGGTGACGGGTATCCCTGGAGATGGGGATCTGAAAGTAACCCGACCGCAGGTCAAAGCTTACAGGCCAGGTGATCCCCTGGAATTGAAGTGAGGACCTGCGCTGGGCCTTGAAGAGAAAAGTGAGGGTGAACAATGTAAGGGGTCCAGGCAATAGGTCATAAATGACAAGGTAAGAACTGCATTATCTTCTTTGTAAAGCATAACATACTTAGTATAATATATTTATAATTGTTTTGTTTAATTTGAATGTTGCAGGATGAGTTACAATTTCGGAAGCATGCTACCTCTTCGCAGAAAGCTGTTAAGGAGCATACTAACCGTGTCAGCAGCAAAACGAAAACTGTTGTAGTACATTGTAAATAAATATTTTATTGCATTCAGAGATTGCATTCCTTTGCCTCCTTACACCTACTCATTCTATCTATAAAGGCTTGAAAAAACGAACAAGTCTAAATATGTATAACTATGATGACTTCATCGCTGCAGGTTAAAAACAAAATAATAGCACGTGCTCACACTAGCCTTAAGCATAAGATCGCGTCGTCATAGTAACGCATGTTTAAACTTGTTCGATAGAGACATGACGTTATGCCTTGACAGAAGACGAGGAGGAAGAGTAGGAGGAGGAGGAGGAGGAGGAGGAGGAGGAGGAGAGGTCATAACAGCCTATGTATAGCCGCCATCTTGTGCAGTAGCCTCTAAGCTAGCTTTCCCCATAAGAGCAGCCGCCACCTTGCGCAGTAGCCTCTTAGCTAGCTTTCTTCATAACAACCTGTGTATAGCCGCCATCTTGTGCAATAGACGCCCTCAGCCAGCTTTCTCCATAAGAGCAGCCGCCATCATACGCAATCGCCCCTAGGCCATCTCATAAGGTCCTGTGTATAGCCGCCATCTTGTGCAATTGGCGTCGGGAAGGGCATCTTACCGTAAAACTAAGGATAGCCCCTTCAAGATGGCGGATGTGAGGTTAGGCTTGCTCTCTTAGGCGTCGGGAAGGACAACTAGCCGTTAAAGTGAGGTTAAGGTTACGCCCCTCAAGATGGCGACTGTGAGATTAGGCTCGCTCTCTTATGCAAAATCCACAATTCGGCCTAGCCCTTCTACTATACTGGGGGTCAATGACCTTGGGGTCAGAACCCGCCTATGTACACTACTAGGGGTCAATGACCTCGGATGTTGACGCAGCAAAAAATGCTGACTCAGCGAGTCCAGGACGCACTTAGCCCTACTACTCTCACAGTCGCGCGCCCCTAACCGCACGGCCAACTCGCCCGGTGTTTCTACACTATACTGGGAGAAATGGTTAATGGATTTCACGTGCTATTACGTGTATTCCTCGTGGCTAGCGTACTTTACAGCACTATATACTGATACTAGATACACATTATTAATGCATAAGTCTTATATTTCACTACTAACCATAGCAAAGACATTGTGTATAAACTGTGCAAATTAATGCCATTGTAACACATAAAGTTAAATATAAACCTCAAATTTAATGGAAAAAGTACTCTTTGCTCAAAATTGGGTAATAATTTCAAACTAATAATTTATTGTTATGATTATTTTGAATTAATAACAAGTCATTGACTTGGATTGGGTCTAGCCGACTTTACTAAAGTTTCTTTCGCTGCATGCTAGAATGCACAACGTACGTCTAGCAATTGAATACATGGATGGAAGATGGGCTTAAGTCAGGTTGTGTCGTTATTCGGTAAATTGCACATATACGTTCCTTGGAAGCTGTTCTAGATACTACCTAAATGGCTTCTCGGTAGTGCCAATAGATGGCGTGTGATGTAGCCTACTATAACGTGTTACGCCATTCTTCCAAATATTGCTCGTGCCTGACTTAAAATACACTCCAATGCTGACTTACGGCGAGCCAGCACTCATCACTCATCAGAAGCGAAACGGCTGACGCAGGGATAGTCTCGGGAGGAGAAACATGTGATATTTCAGCAGATGACAGTGAATATATACCAAGTGAAACCTCAGATGATTCGGATACCAAACCTTTACTATCCGAATGGTCTGCCGTTTTCATCCCAGTGTCATTTGCAACACCACAAACAAAGGACTTAAGTTTTCAATTCAAAAGTATGTCATATTATGTTTTTCTCCTGAAGGAAAGGTATCAGGAAGCAAGACTTATAACTAGAGCCCGGATTTCCATGCACTATCAAATCTCAAAATATGCATGCATTCATGCACTATCATATAGCAAAACATGCACGATAAACTGGAAATATGCACAATCAAAATTCACTTCCTTTTGAAACATTTGTACAACAACTAATTTCTCCAAATTGCCTCGATTTAAGCTCGTCCGTTTATCTGTCAGCACATCCTTAATCACAGAAGTTCTACGTCACAAAAAGTGTGGTCAAATTGTACGTCTTTTACATTTTCACTACAATACGTCTTATGCTTGACGAATCAAAATCAGGATTTGAACGGATCACGTTTTTCAACTTATATCTAGCTGCCGCAGTTATACTTCTCCGTGGAATGATGGCAGACACATTTGTATCTCCTCAATAACTGGCATTGATTGCCTGCTGCGATAACAAAGTGACGAGTGACAGTTCCCGGTAGGAAAATCCAGGATAAGAACGGAAGAGGGGTCTGTGCAAAACCAGCTGCTAGCTCAGTAACGCGGCGTCACAGAAATGCGGTACAAGTTTTATTCTGTACGTCTAACACAGACGAAAGAATGAGCCGTCAATGAGTAATGCACAATTTATGGTTCGATTTATAACAATGTATAACTGGGACAATTTTGTCCCAAGAATTACACAGATCGACGTGGGGCCTTCCGATTTACGTCAATGTTTACTCAAGCAGCAGATAAGAAAGTGTTTGGTTAATTGGATTATGTACTAATTTTGGTTGTCATGTAGGATGCCAGGAATACATTCTCTCAGTTTCTCAGTAATAGACATTCTGTATAACGTGGAAAAAAGGCCCCAAATTCTGCAAGCCAACATTCCTAAAAGCACTACCATGCAAGTTAGCATTATATACGCGCCAAAGTCACAAGAAAAGTCATATTATGCAATATTAAACGTCCAAATATTCGCTATTAAATCCAAAATCTTCAAAATATGCATTATGCATGAATTTTGTCCTAAAAAGGCCAAAACATGCAAACATGCACGGAAAAGAACGGTTATTTGGAATCGTTAAGCCAAAAAACGAATATTTGCGAAGTTTGAGAATTGTAACCAGCTTATTTCAAAACATGCATTTGCATGGAAATCCGGGCTCTACTTATAACATTACGTTTCATGACAATTTTCAGTTATTGAAGGATATAAGGTCTGTAGATACTTTGGGTAGTATCCCAGTCCTTCATGTAGGTATTAAACCCGGTAAATTAAAAGATGTTAAAGATTTAGTAAGCTTTGTATGCACAGACGCACGTGCATTGTTTGAAAATGTTTTCCGGGAAGCTGAATCTGTGGGAGTAGGAAATTCTCTATATAGTGACTCCCCTAATGACATGTTGTGTCCTGTCAAATATTCTAGTCTGTAAAATTTGTCTACATGGTTCAAACAATGTAAATAACATTAGTTTTCAATGAAAATTTTTCTTGAAAATGGAATAAGGGCGTAACTCCGAAATAAAAACTGATAACAAACCACAAAGTTTATGAATATTTTTGACGTACATATTATGAAGTAGTCAAGAATGTATTTTATAATATTTCAAAATTCTGTATTTCCGAGAAAAGTGTTTGATGTTATAATTCTTTAAACTCATTTATCTCAAAAGTGTGTTTTTTGAGTTACGCCCTTCTTCCATTCATGTCTTCATTATTACTGATCGAGTGGGCGGAATGATTTCGTGCTCCTTCTACCAGCGCAGAAGGTCGTCGTCATCTTCACAAGCATTCGTATCGCAGTGCATCTCTACTTCGTCACCAGCAGCTCAGTCGCCGCTTATTCACTCACTGAATTGTTCTTTTCCTTCGGAGGCTCTTGTAGACTGGTCGATGCATGCACAGCGCGACAAGAAGGATCTACAGAGATACCAAACTTTGGTGGACGTTGGGATACAATTACTTAAGTAACTACACACAGGAAATTATTTTTCTTTTTTCTTTCTTAACCCGTTTACCCTCCAGGATTGGTTTTACTCTTAGACTCAGCGAGGGATATCCCATTTATACCGCCTCAAGGGCAGTGTCCTCAAGCGTGAGATTTTGGGTCAAGGGGTACAACTGGGGAGAAGAACCAGTAATTCGCCCAGTTGGCCTCACCTGAATACGCTGAACAGCGGCCTTGTAGGGGATAGGAAGTTTGGAAGGGATAAGCAAGGAAGAGGAAAGGCAACGGCCGTGGCCCTTAGTTAGATACCATCCCGGCATTTGTCTGCAGCGAAAATAGGAAACTACAGCAAAACCCTTCGAGGATGGCAGAGGTGTTAATCGAATCCCGCTACTCAGTTCAGCTCCCGAGGCTGAGTGGACCCCGTTCCACCCCTCGTACCACTTTTCAAATTTCGTAGCATAGCCGGGAATCGAAACCGGGCCTCCGGGGTGGCAGCTAATCACACTAACCACTACAATACAGAGTCGGACGCAAATTATATCACGAACCTGTTACACAGATCTGTTATACAGATGCGTCTGACTTCGTCCATTACGGCCTTCCTTTCACCTTCTTCTAACATTTTCAGGTGGCGAAACGGACGCCATTATATTGTGGTTATTTTTTGAACAGTTGAGACTTGTACCTTTTTACTTAAGAGCTTGTGAGCTCTGATCTTTATCTTACGAATTCCTGAAAGTAAAATCAGGGTTCAACATAATGTAATGACTATATGCATATTACGGAAGTGACAAGCTGCAGAAGTCAACCATTAATAACTACCTCACAGTCTGATTTACTGACTGAGCAGTGCTGCCGTAGTTTATGGAACCACTAGAGTATTGAGTGAATTGTTGGTGCTGTTTCATGTTCCAGTCATTTTTGAACGGCTTAAGGAAAGCTACCATCTGTTCTGCAACCTCATAACAGAAGCAATTTAACTTTTCGAAGACCTTATAATTTCGCAACATACTGCTTAAAAACATACTGCTGATCAAATATAAAGTCCGACTCCATGGCTAAATGGTCAGCGTGCTGGCCTTTGCTCACAGGGGTCCCGGGTTCGATTCCTGGCAGGGTCAGGAATTTTAACCATCATTGGTTTATTTCGCTGGCACGGGGAATGGGTGTATGTGTTGTACTCATCATTATTTCATCCTCATCACGAAGCGCAGGTCGCATAGGGCGTCAAATCAAAAGACCTGCACCTGGCGAGCCGAACTTGTCCTCAGACACTCCTGGCACTAAACGTCATACGTCATTTCATTTCATCAAACATAAAGAAAGCTTTTGAAAATCATAGACGCCTGCCTTGTGCTGTTCACTGCACAAAATCGTACTGCTTAAAACAGACTGTAACATCGTATAGAGACTACAGCATTCCACCTCGTAATTACTTCTTGCTGTGTCATTTTTTGAAGCTGAGCAGCAAGAATGCTTTTTCTGTTCACATACCTCACCATAGCCTTTCCGGCGTTTATTGTGTTTGCACATACTGGAGCATTTTCCAACTTCCATAAGAAATCGCATTTCATCAAACACGTGCGCATGTGCTTTGTTTATGCAGTGAACAGCACAAGGCAGACATCTATGATTTTCAAAAGCTTTATTTACGTTTGAACCCTAAGCTGTTACGAAAAGAATGTCTTTATAATCACACCGAGGAAAGTTTAAATCGTAAACTTCCTCAATTATACTTTCACTTCTTTTCTTTTTATCTGGAAATGTAGTAAAAAGCACATTAATGAAAAGCTTCCACTCTCTGTCTAGACGCTGCATAGTCAGAGTCAGATAATGGATCTGGTCAGTCACATATCGAAAGGAGCCAAGCCAGCATTTGTCGTCCATGGCAGAAATAATCATAGGCATTACTTCACTTCGTATTTCATCTGCCTTTGTTTGGACGTTCAGAAGATTTTTTTTCGCGAGTTTAAAAATAAGGTTAAATGGGAATATATTACAAGAAGACAAAAACTCTTAGAAGATTTTGTTCGCGAGTTTAAAGATAAGGTTAATTTGGGGCACATATTTTAATATAAAAAACTATTCGAAAAAAATCATACGAGAATTTAAAGACGAAGTGGATTGGTGAGATATTTTACAATACCGACAATTATCGGAAGATTGTATGCCTGAATTTAAAGACAAAGTTCAATGGAATTTTATTTCTATGTATCAGAAAAATATCAGAGTGTTCATACGGAAATTTCATGATAAAGTTGCATATACTAAGATTTTATGCGTGAGTTCAAAGACGAGATTGATTGAGAACGTATATCTAAATATCAAAAATTATCAGACGATTTTATATGTGAATTACACGACAAAAGTTATTTGGGACTTTATTTTAGAAAGACAAACATTATCAGACGAGTTTTTACAAGAGATTAAGTCCCCTTACAAAATACTAGCAGTTACCCGCGGCTTCACTCGCGTGGATTGCGTAATTTGATGAAAGTAATCGTTCCTTGGTACTGCACTAAGACATTATCTGTAAATCCATAAAGTATAAAAACTCACCGAAAAGTTTAGTTTTATTTTCCCCAGAACTTTTCTGTAAACCACGTCTGTGGAATTGCCTCTTGGGGCTATGTTAACCAGGCTACTGGCAGAGCTAACCCTGGAACAAGCAACATAGAAATGTACATGTGAGAAACAGACTTCTTTCAGACAAAATTATACGTGTTTCTTTATTTTTAAAGGGGATTCCAAATACCTGCTTCCACGTCTGTAACATCTTCAGTGTTTGAGATATAAGTTTACCCATAAAAAGAATTCAACCCCTGTATCAGTCCTTCCCCGCCCCTAAGAGTACTTTTCGAAAACAAAACAAAAAATAATGTTTCGTTATTTTTAAAGGAGATTCCAAATACCCATTTTAATGTCTGTACTATGTTCCGTTTTTTATATATAAGTTTACTCATAAACAGAATTCAAATTTTCCTTCGCTTATTCACTCTCTTTTTGTCCGGCTCCATGGCTAAGTGATTAGCGTGCTGGCCTTTGGCCACAGAAGTCCCGGGTTCGATTCCCGGCGGGGTCGGGAATATTAACCAAAATTGGTTAATTTCGCCGACACGGGGGCTGGGGTATGTGTCGTCTTCATCATCATGTCATTCTCATCACGACGCGCAGGTCGCCTATTGACGTCAAATCAAAAGACCTGCATCTGGCGAGCCGAACTTGTCCTCGGACACTCCCAGCACTAAAAGCCATACGCCATTTCATTTTTTACCCTGTTATCGACGAGTGACATCACAGTTCCTATACTGAGAGTCAACTTAAGACCTTAGCGGTCCCTTTGATGTTAGTCAGACTTCTGGTCGGTGAAAAGGCTTCCGCAGCGCCAAATAGTTCCCTAGTTTGTTACTTGTTCCTGAAGTCAGGAGCTTCCTTCAGTTTTGTTAGATATTCTGGTGAACTGACTTGATGAATTAAAATTTTTGCCCTGTGTAAATATGGAAAATATGTCACAGGTTGTATGTTATTCGGGTTCGTTACCAACTCTTATATTTCATACGTAGATGGCTGTGAATAGTTATTATTCTCAGTGGTGTATGTAGCAAAATAATAATAATTTAATGTGATATTGATATCTTATTGCACTGTGTACTTAGTAAGTTTGTTCGAGTTCATTCCACTGTTGATAAGTTCGCATAATAGGTGGAACGTTGAAGATGGATCCAAGAAAACTGTTGGCAATACTGGGCTACTGGCTGCAACAGCGTGTTCACTGTTCAGTATTCATAATGGCTGCCAGCTGTGAGCAAGCTCTGACGCTTGAGTTCCCTGTGAAATACTTTAAAGCTAACAAAAGTAGAGGAAAATAAAGTAGAATATCCAAACCAAATTGTTTTAAACGTTTACAGTAGCCTACGAGATTAGAATCCACTGTGGACTGTGGAAGACGTGAAAAAGTCCGCGCAGCTGATTCGCGTTTCTGTGTACAGTGTTTACGCCGCTCGCTTGGAATGGAAAATCCAAGTCTCCAGGGAAAGAACGATGTGTCAGCTCAGCACTCGCCGTAAATAAAACAGGAAGGGCCTTAACACGGTATGAGAATAGGATCTTTGGCGTATTCGATGATAATAATAATAATAATAATAATAATAATAATAATAATAATAATAATAATAATGTGTACTTTACTTTATATTCTCAACCGCACTCTACCTACAGAAATGTTGTCATGAGAGGATCATGAGTTCGTTTTTACCTTCCGAATGACGATACTATAATATTTACAACATTCCTGGAAGCATTGTATTTTGCAATCCCACTCACCGGTGGGTTTTTAAGCTTTTTTAACTATGATAAACTGCCACTGACAGTCGTTGCAAGAGAGCGGAATCGTATACGTATGTTGTAAGTCTCCATGTGCCTCACACAAATCGCATTATGAAACAAAAATAATTCTTGCTTCTCTTGCCTCGGAATTCGTCAGTAATCTGTAGGTTTTATATGGTCAATGAAGGAATAAATAGGTATGGTACGTAATCAAAGTACAGCTATGTGAAAGGCAGTGATTTCGTTTGATGCTTCACTATTTCAGAATGAAGTACTGTACTTGTCAGATGGACGCACGGCGTTAATGATAAGCTGGTTGTGGCGGAGATGGAGAACCTGGACGAGACGGGAAGGGGGAACAGGGGACGTGCTCACATGCGGAAGGATACTTTTCCTAAGCTCTTAACTTGAATTTCAGTATAGCTGGTCCGCGGGCAGCCCGCTACTATTGGTTGGTCGTACTCACGAGGCTGCTGCATGCGCATTGAGCTTCCGGCCTGTCCACGGCACACTGCTGAGTGTCTAGGAGTTCCAGTACTAGCATTGATACCGCACCGGGCGTTACGTCGCTTCGAAACAGGTAGGTCTTTGACGAAGATGGGAAAGGAAAGGGTTAGGAGTGGGAAGGAAGCGAGCGAACACGGCTTTCTTATTCTTGAGTTACCAGGCAGGAGCACAGCGGCGGGGGCCTGACGTCATAGATCTCAGTAGAGTTAGCACTGTGATGTGGTCGTTGTTTTCATTTTTCGATGGTGACATTTCACAATAATATATTGCTTTTCCTAGCCGTGCCTTTCGCTGTGTCTTAACAATTAAAAGCATAATTTGTTTGAGGATCCACCTAGCCTCTGGAAGGAATTAACAACTGCTCTCTCCTCTTCTTTCTGGCCTTTTCCCGGTTACCTGGGGCAGTACTTTGTATCGACTTAGCCTAGTGGTGCGGCCTGATGCCTTTTCTAACACCAGTCCTATGTGAGGGATATATATTCACTATTGCATGTTTCTGTGGTTGTTTTTCGTGTGATGTGTTGAATACATTTAAAGGTACGTATGAATACGAACACAAACCCGTAGGCCCCGATCTACAGGAATTAACAGACGCGATTAAAAAACTCCGGCTCAGCCGGGAATAGTAGCCGAGGCCTCTGAACCGAAGGCCAATACGCTGACCTTTCCGTTTTGGTGATTATTGTTTTAAGAGGAAGTACAACTAGCCAACCATACTCTATTAACGCTAATCAGAAGAGGTCCGACACTTCGAAGAATGAAGGTATCGTCAAAAGAAAGAGAAGGGCCACGAAGCGCTGACCATTCAGCCAAAGCTTAACTTAAAAAAACATGCATGATTTACTAAGATTTAGGGGAAAAGGGAGCTGTAATTAAGGAGTAGGAGTTCTGGTCCATTACCTTCTTCTTCTTCTTCTTCTTCTTCGGTACGGCCGATCTTCCCGAACTCTACAGGGGAACTCACTTCACGCTGCGATCTAGTTTTTGCTATATGCTTAGAAGTACTGTTTTACCTCTGAAGACAGAAATGTATAATACCGTATATACGTAATACATATTGGGGTTATATGGGTGAAGTACGAAGTTCCTGACAAGGAAGAAGTGTTCAGAATTTCTTAAAGTCTCTTTCACAACTATCACACATACGCACTAAATTAGTTGGACTGGTGCTCAGTCCTGTGCCAATAATACACTGAAATATTCTTGCGCCGGACTGAGTGGCGCTGGTCTTCTCATCCCAATTTCTCATGTTTGATCCTGTCTCAGTCCGATGGTAATGAACTCCTTGTGGACTAAATTCCGGCACCTCGGCGTCTCCGGAAACCTAAATGTAGTTAGTCGGACGTTAAGCAAATTATTATTATTATTATTATTATTATTATTATTATTATTATTATTATCAACATCTTACAGTAAATAAGAAAAGCCGACTGTATTTGAAACTCATTGCCTTCCAATTCAAAACTACCGCTATAACCATTACGCTACAGGCCCACAATTGTGAAATTTATTGTACTATTTATCAACAAGGACCCTCAAGTTTGACTGAATTAGATTTCCAATTTTGTTAATATTATTGGTTTTACGTCCCTCTAACATTTCAGTAGAGTAGCCTATTTGATTGATTTCTTAATATAAGGATGATATTTGATTATGTTTGTTGTTTAAAGATCCTAACAGCTAGGACATCGGCTCCTTAATATAAGGGGCATAGAAGGAAACCTCAACACAGATGCGAGGTCATGACTTTTTTAATACTTCGGGTCCTTATCAGTTCCCATGTCATTATCTTGCTGGGTAATTTGTTCAGCGCATAACACCTTTCTAGGAATATCACTGCAATGTAAGATTATTTAGTGACAAACACTGATACATTGTAAACAACTTGCCAGTGCGGTATGTTATTGAATAGTTGGTCACACCAAGCCATGCAGGTGCGATTGGAATACCTTACCAAGGGAGACGTTCAATAAATTTCCATTTTCTTTGCAATCATTTAAGATCAGTTGACCCACATTCTACCACCTCAAAATTTATTATTTTCCTTAAAGCTGTTTCCGAGCTTACTCCTATCATTTAAGAAAAGGCTAGGAAAACAACAGATAAGAAATCTTCCACCTGGACGACTGCCCTAAATGTAGATCAGTAGTGATTTATTAAAAAAAAAAAAGATATCGCGCAAGGTTCGTATATAATGTAAGAACCATGGCCGTCGCGAGCTACTGCTGAAGAAGCACTATCGACTTCCTCGCTGAAAATTGCAAGCTATTCTTTATTGTCATATTAATGTATTTGGTTTGACATACCTTTATCGTATAGCAATACTCACAGACATTAAACAATAAGTATTACTACGATATTTTCTTAGTTGCAAGATTATCATAACCACAGTGTCCATAGCATTTTGAAATTAAAAAATTGAAAGTTTCAGGGTTGTTAGTGAGCATTTCAAAACTTTAAGATTTCCAGTTTAGCATTTCATATTAAACTGGTAGATTATGAAGATTTCATACAATATTACGTACAACCTAATAACAATAACATACATAATCATCATAGACCGTTATGCATTTCAGCGTTCAGTCTGCAAGCCTCTGTAAATTTACTACACGTCGCCACATCCCTCCATTTACAACTAGTGCTGTGACCTCATTTATTAGATCTATACCTCTTATCTTTAAATCGTTAGAAACTGAGTCTAACCATCGTCACCTTGGTCTCCCTCTACTTCTCTTACCCTCCAAAACAGAATCCATTATCCTCCTAGGTAATCTATCCTCCTCGATTCCCCTCATATGACCCCATCACCGAAGCCGATTTATGCACACAGCTTCATCCATCGAGTTCATTCCTAACTTAGCCTTTGTCTCCTCGTTCCGAGTAACCTCCTGCCATTGTTCCCACTTGTTTGTACCAGCAATCATTCTCGCTACTTTTATGTTTGTTACTTCTAACTTATGGATAATATATCCTGAGTCCACCCAGCTTTCGCTCCCGTAAAGCAAAGTTGGTCTGAAAACAGACCGATGTAAAGATAGCTTCGTCCGGGAGCTGACTTCCTTCTTACAGAATACTGTTGATCGCAACTGCGAGCTCACTGTATTAGCTTTATTGCACCTTGATTCAGTCTCACTTACTATAGTACCATCCTGGTAGAACACACATCCTAAATACTTGAAATTATCTACCTGTTCAATTTTTGTATCACCAATCTGACATTCAGTTCTCTTGGATTTCTTACCTAGTGACATCAATTTAATCTTCGAAAGGCTAATTTTCATACCATACACATTGCACCTATTTTCAACTTCCATGACATTAAACTGCATGCTTTCGGCACAATTTGCCTTTAAGACGAAGTCGTCAGCATAGGCCAGACTGTTTACTACACTTCCACTTACCTGAATCCCACCCTGCCACTATATACTGTACATTTCAGCAGATGATCCATGCAAACTACGAACACCATGGGTGAAAAATTACAGCCTTGTCTAACCCCTGTAAGTACCCTGAACCAAGAAGTCATTCTGCCATCAATTCTCACTGCAGCCCAATTGTTAACATAAATGCCTTTGATTGATTTTAATAATCTACCCTTAACCCCACAGTCCCCCAGTATGGCGAAGATCATTTCCCTCGATACCCTGTCATATGTTTTCTAAAGATCTACGAAATATAACTGTCTATTCCTTTCGTAGCATTTCTCAATTACCTGGCTCATACTGAAAATCTGATCCTGATAGCCCCTCTGTGGTCTGAATCCACACTGGTTTTCATCCAGCTTCCTCTCAACCACTAATCGCACCCTCCCTTCCAAGACGCCAGTGAATTCTTTGCCTGGTATACTAATAATCGAGACACCTCGATAGTTGTTGCAATCCTTCCGGTTCCCTTGTTTATAGATAGGTGCATCTACTGCTTCTGTCCAGTCTGAAGGTACGTTACCAACATTCCAATAATAACAACATGTCGTGACACAGGCTTTGCCACGACGAGAAATGATGAATAATCAGATTGATTTCCTCCGAGCGGTAATGAGGGATTGTTCAATGGGCCTGGGAGATTTGCTACGTGTGAAGAGACGAAGTCCTCTATTTCCCAAAACCTTCCTTTAATAGCAGACTGATGAGTATGTATAATTATATACAGTATTTACAATCTCCTTCCTAACTTCAAATGACGCTGACATAGAAGACTTGGCGTGGTCGAAGTATTGAAGTGAATACTCCAAGTCCACACTTGGACCTTATTATTATTATTATCGGTGACCTGACTGACAGGGCTTCCGCCCGCACTTCTAGATGACTTGTTCCAAAAAAAAAAAGCCTCGATCAGGGTGTGTACCCCTGTTTTATACCTTCACTAACTTTCGCCTCCCTTCGAGAAGGCCATCGAAGTTTCCATCCTATGGAGAATGTCCTCAGACACACGAAAACGGAATTGCCTCTTCCGTTCACTCGCTACCCACCTTTTCTGAAGATATACTACGCACCTTTAGCAGGGTGCAGCTTATGATTCACCTACTTCGACCAAGCCTTACTTCTAATTACACAACTTGTGGCTCACAGCTTTTGGTGTGCCTTCAATTCTTAAATCTTGTAGGATTCTTAATTTACTTATATCAGCATTATAATTATGATTCCTTGGCCTTGTTGCCATTACATAGTCATTACTATTAACTTATAATTTCCCTTATAATATTAACGTATATCTCAGCGACACCATTCCTCCTACGTCCCGGTCATGGGTTCGATCCTCGGAAGAATGAGTCCTGAGCTCCAATCTGGGGCTGACACGACACCTCCCCCCTTTGGGGAAAAATGAATGCAATACCTCTGCATTCATTTTTTACTCTTACTCTTACATTCTGTTAGAGTCTCCATGCTCTTGTTCGTGGGTGCGCTGTGCCAAGTTATCTCTGATACTTGCTCTACCTGTAGTAGGGCGTTCGTGTAACTCTAATCCCGACAGCGATCCTGAGTGGCTGAGGGCCCTTTCAGCCAGTCGAGGATGCTGAAAATGGACAGTAATGTCCTCATCAGAGACCTTAGCTCTGTGGTCATTAGCGATCACATTCTGAAAAATACATAAGTTGGGACAGCGCTCTCTACTATCTTCTATGCATTTACTTAAAGGTCTACACCTTCTACAGCAACCACAACAGTAACAACAACAGCAACAGACTATTATAAGTACTGCAAACAAAATAATACCAGTTACAATTTGATATACACTTGTATACTGTTGGGTCATTTGCATTTTAAATTCCTTTTCTTTCTGCATTACCAGTGCTTCTACATCTTCAGTCTTATGACTGGCTAACCTTAGGTCGCTTATATGATTCAGTAAGCTTCCTACTGTAACCCTATTTAATTCTGGTACATCCTCTAATTTGATCTCACTGTCTAATTGTTCACAACAATCATATATTAACATTACTTCTGGCACTAAGTCTTTCCTTGTTGTCGTATTCACTGAACCTGCACTCTGAATTTTACTTGTGGGACTGTAAACTGTACACAAGTCTGTGAATTGTATTATTCCCACACCATTTAAACTTATATCACTGGTAATATCCTGACAAACACTGGTGACCTTAGTTTCATGAGGCGATACAAAAATATACATGTTATCATCAATAGGTATCCATAAGAGTTCATAAATCGACATCACACTTTTCTTGCAGTCTTCTGGAATAAAGCTAACACCAGTTAACGACTTGACAATACAACTACCCTTTGACATTACATTATTAATAGGAAAAATTGCCTTGCATAATCTCTGTCCATTGTCAGTCCACTTGCATTGTTTCACTTGTTCATCACTTAATTCTACATATGTCTGTCTTTCTTGATCAACTAATACATACTGTTTTTCATTAGATATATACACAAAATGGTTTGGATTACTCTTCATGGGAGAGGGGAAAGGTATACAATGGTACAAATTGTACTTTATTTTGTTAGTAAGAGGGGTGCGTAAAATATACACCAAGGTATCTTGAGTTATATATACACTCACTGATGATATTTTTAGAATCAAGTACCCATAAGTGACTTGCAAATCATATGGCAGATCATAACCCTTAGGGAAATCTCTTTGGGCCTTCTTATATGCCCTTACTAGATCATCGGGGCTTAACACTTGGACACTCACCGTGCCTGTCTGAGAACTTACAATACTATCTAATAAGATCTGATAATGCTCGTGCAATTGCATCAGAAATCCTTGCAATTCAATTAAGTGTTTATTTAATGATATTTGCATTTCTGATTGTCTAAAAGCCTCATTTATACCCGTTGTTTCATTCTGAATGTAACTCTTAAGTTGCTCAAAGTTTTCACTTAGCTTGAGTTCATTTGCTGTGATGTCATACAGGGTATTATTGACAGATTGCAAAGTTGACTTTACAACTAACATTTGACTTTTTGCTACTTGTATCATGGACAATTGTTCCTGTTCTAGTTCCTTAATTTTGCCCTCGTAATACATTGCATCACTGTCATCGAGCGTACCAAATAACGTCTTTGCGATGGTACCAATTGCATTTATTAACCCGCGCTTGCTTCGTTTCCCGTTGCCTTCCGGTGTTTCGATCCTAGTAATTTTCCTAATTAAGTCCTTAATCCCTTGAATCCTTTGAAATTGTTGCTCTACTAACATTATCTCATGTTCGCACTTAATATGTACTTCCTTTTCTATCTGAATACAGAGGGTTTTAGTCTTCTGTAAATTTCTACGGGCTATCACAAATAGATCTGCCAAACGTGTAAGGTTAATATAAGTAACCAGTTTCCATTCTACAGTGTATAATTGTACTTCTCCTTGATAATCAAAATAGACTCCGGCTGTATTCTCGTACCGTTTCATCTTGAAATCCAATTGACTGGTGGGTATGGACACCCCTAGCAACATAACTGCGACGACCAGCATTCTCCAGGTCGTGCGGTCTGTCATCCCTTCCATTCCCCTCGTTCGTTCACCTCCCTGTAAGGTAAACAGCGACTTTCACTTTCTTGTCACTCTCCCTTACACACTATACTGTTAGGTGTTGTGGAACCTACCCTCAACTGTTTATCTGTACCTGAATACACACTTAATGTGACTGACTGTCTTACTGTAACGTTTGTCTTCTCATAATTATGCTCTGTACTAGTCTACTAGTATACTCGTGAGCAATTTAAATAAATCTACGAATTCTTTTTCGTAACTGATATCTCTGTAAAACTTCACTCTTGGGCAGCTCTAACAAAATTTTAGAGCCATCATTAGCCCATTCAAAAATTCTCTCCTTGTTTGACGTACCTGCGTTACTCCTCCTTATCCTTACGGACAGATGAAAGGCATCATTGGCAATTAAGAATTTGAATAGCGTCTGTTAAAGACTGCAGAGGATTTACCTCCAGGAATGGTTACAGAAGTTAAAGTTAAATACAGGTATGAATCTACCGAAGTGATCTTTTTGGATTGTACTCCGTACCCTTGGAGTCACATCTCACGGGATGGTTCTCAACGTGGTGAGAAAATTCCCTTCAGTGGATTCTGTTCCCACGAGAATCACACTGTTGTGGAAAATCACCGGCCTAATGGTGATATTTCCCAGGCAGGACCCGCCTCACTGGGTTCCATGCCTCACTCAGGACGCCCGTATTCGTGCATAAAGGACTAAATACAAGGCCATTCCCTAAGTGGAACCTTTAGTCGCCTCCTACGACAGACAGGTTCGAGTCGTGGTGTTATTCTGGCTGTGTAACTGTATGGGAAGAAGAGTACCAAAGTGTAGACTGTTTGTTTGCGTAAATCCCCGACACCACACGGGGTTATCCTCATGATAACGACCTTCAATTAGATATCATATGGATTACATAAAACATTTATCTGTGAAATTTTTCTGTACCATGAATGAATTTCGTTTCAGTGGAACTAAGCTTGGCTTCACGCCCTTTCTGATTTTAATAATTACAAGCAGATCTCATTTATTTTACATACGACGCTACCTAATTTACTCATTTAATTTCTAGTGACAGTAAGTGAAGGCTTTTCAGAACGTGCATATAGCAAGTGTAGATAATTTTAATCCTCATTATGAACTCGAATTCTCTCCATATTCAGTTTGAACCCTGCGGTTCATTTTTGACGAGTTGATATCTGGACATACAGTCTCGTCACCTGTAGTCTTTCTGACGGGTACTTAGGACGTACTCACAATGGTACTCCCGTACCAAAATTCCTAGGTTCCTCTCTTACTTTGGTTAAAATTTCTAGTACTTTCCTGATTTCGACGCGACCTGACAGAGTATTTCAACTAACTCTATCAGCGGTACACGATAATCCACAATGCCGTTGGAGTGAGGGAAGTGTAACTCACTGCGACCTAAATAGGAACCATTATCTTACATTCTTCTCTAATTAATGTACATTTTTAATCTATTCTGGTGCACGATAATTTGTCTACCACGCTTGTTTACCTGTAACGTGCAATTCACTCCCGATACCTTAGTAATCTTATAAGGACCTTGATACGGTGGAGAAAGTTTCTTTGAACGTCCCCTTCGTAGGGCATCGTTACGTAACAACACGAGATCTCCTACTTTGAATGAAACTTCATTCTTAGCCTTATCATAGTATTCCTTATCTCGTTCTTTGGTTTTAATTAACGTCTTTCTAGCTATTTCATGGCTCTCTTGCAGTTGTCTGGTTAACTGCTCCAAGACATTCTGGCATTCATTATAATTTGGCTCTGGTTTCCTTTGAAGAACACCAGGGATATTTGCCTTTCGCCCAAATATTAACTCAAATGGTGTATAACCTGTGCTAGTGTGCTTGGTCGTATTATACACAAACATTGCCATAGGAAGATAACTATCCCAGTCATCTTGTGAACTGCATACATAATGTCTTAAATATTCTGAGAGCACCCTATGAGAGCGTTCCAAACTACCGTTAGATTGCGGTCGAAATGCCGCTGTATGGACCTTCTTGATTCGCAATATTCTACATAACTTCTTAAAAACATCTGACATAAAATTTGCACCTTGATCTGTCAGTATAATATTTGGTATACCGAATATACTAATTACTCTATTAATCAGAGTTCGTGCTATGGTTTCTGCACTTTGGTCCGGCATAGCACTCGCAATTAAATACTTAGACAGCTGGTCTTGACAGGTGAGTATGTACCTGTTTCCTGCTTCCGTTACATTTAAAGGTCCTACCACATCTAGTGCTATTTTCTCAAAGACTGCTTTCGGAGTATCTGTGATCTCCATTTTTGCTCTTACTTCAGGCCCGGTAATCTTATTCTTTTGACATGATGGGCATGAGCGTATATACCTTTCTACATCCTTTTGCATCCCTTCCCATTGATAATGGTCTTTTATCCGGGCATACGTTCTGGATATGCCCTGATGGCCTGATACTAATGACTCATGACATTCCTTAATAATCTCTAATTTATCTTGTTCTGTTAGCTCCGGGCTAGTGTTCCTAGCCTCTTCGGTTACATCCTCACTATCACTACTACCTTCTTCGCTTCCACTCTCAGGCTCTGTCACCTCTGCCGTGGCGTCCTCGGATTCAGAGCTGAGTCTCCGTGGTTGCACATTTTTATCTGAGCTAACAGGTGCTCCTAAGGGGTCATTAGCTTCACGCTCTTCATTACTAGTCTCTTGGTTATTATCACTAGATTTAACTACTCGCACTTTCTGATCAGGCTCTTCGTTTCTAACTGGAATTCTACTTAAGGCATCTGCGTTGCAGTTACGCTTGCCTTCCTTGTACACTATCTCAAAGTCGTACTCTGCTAATTTCAATCGGAATTTAATTAATCTAGAAGATGGGTCTTGGACATTAAATACCCATTTCAAAGGCTTATGATCTGTTACTACCGTAAAATGCCTGCCGAACAAATACGGCCTAAAATACTTCACACTCCAAACAATTGCTAGTAATTCTTTCTCTGTCACAGAATAATTTCTTTCGGCCTTATTTAAAGTCCTGCTAGCGTAAGCTATCGGCAAATCCTTACCTATCTGTCCTTGTGACAGCACTGCTCCTAAGGCCTCATTACTAGCGTCTGTGGTCAATATGAAAGGTTTCTCAAAGTCTGGGTACTGCAATATCGGTTTCTCTGTTAACTTTTTCTTTAAGATCTGGAATGCCTGCTCTTGCTTATCCGTCCACTCGTACGGTACTTCCTTCTTAAGCAGCTCGTACAGTGGTTTCGCTATCTTACTATAGTTCGGAATAAACCTACGATAATAGCCTGACAAGCCTAGAAATCCTTTCAGCTGTTTCGTAGTGGTAGGCTGAGGATATTCTCTTACTGCTTGAACCTTTCGATCATCAGGTTGAACACCGCCCTTAGTAATTACATGTCCTAAGAAAGCTACCTCCGTTCTTAGAAATTCGCATTTATCTGGACCTAATTTGAGATTTACCTCTCTCAATCTCTGAAAAACATCACGTAATCTCTGATTGTGGTCCTCTACAGAGCTAGCATACACAATCAAATCATCCATATACGCCAAACATTTAATGCCTTCTAAGCCTGCTAGTGCTGTTTTCATCAAACGCGTAAAAGTTGCTGGCGCGTCTCGAAGTCCCATAGCTAATCTCTTGTATTCATAGTGCCTTCCTAAGGCAGAAAATGCTGTCTTTTCTCTGTCCTCAGGCTTCAGCAATACCTGATGATATCCACTGGCCAGATCCATAGTGGAAAAATACTTCGCTTTTCCTAGGGCATCTAATATTTCAGAAATTAATGGAATAGGATACGTAGTTCCTATGGTTACGTCGTTCAAAAGTCTGTAGTCCACTACGACCCTCCACTTCTGCTTACCAGAAGCATCTAATTTCTTTGGGACTAAAAGGATGGGACTAGACCATGGGGAAGTCGAAGGAGTAATAATATCATCCTGTAACATCTGATTTATCTGACGACCTATCTCTTCTTTCTGAGCCTCGGGTAACCTATATTGCCTCACATGAATTGGAGGTTGATCTACGCGTGTGGGGATAGCATGTTGAAGTATATTCGTATGCGTTAATTTATCCCCTTCTAAGTGAAAAATATCCTGATAAGCCGTGCAGATAGCGTAAATTTTCTCCCTGTCTTGGGGAGCTAAGTGATCTACTCTAAGCAGCTCCCGTATTCGCTGCGTTCGAGATTTACCTTCCTGATTATGATTATTATTATCATTCCTCTGCGCGATCGGCCTCTTGGCCTGACTATCGCCCTTTACAGCTATGGTTTCTTCAACCTTGTGTACCTCCGCTGTATTTTCGCTTTCTACATCCAGTAACTTAACTACTGGGCTTTTTAATCGCCACTCCCTGTCAGTAGTGTTCAACATACTAACGAGTGCGACATAATCCTTGGCTTTCGTTAAACACTCAGCTAGGTATACACCTGGCTTTACTTCCTGCCGCTCTATCAAGCCTTCGGCTGACGGTTTGTCTACTTCTATGGCTACGATTTTCTCCACTCTTGGTTCGAGCACCACCCACATATCCTCTTTCGCCCCTAGTGGGTATCTTTTTCCTGCTATCACAGCATAGCCTTCCTTATAATTTAAGACGCTGTCTCTTAACACGTCCTTTCCAATTATACCGTCTTGTTTCAAATTAAAGTCGTTGTCCACTACATGGAAGTCTGGACATCTACCACCAACGGGAATTCGAACTTTTCCTTTGGTTTGCTCCGAACCTTTCGTTATGCCTCTTAACTTCAGAATTTCCTTGCGGTTAACCCAAGCACCGTAAGGAACACTACCTTCCTTAATAAGAGAGACATCACTTCCTGTGTCGATTAAAAATCTTAAGGCATCCTTACGCCCGGTTACCGTTATTAATACGGTACCCTCTTCATGCTGTCCGACCTTACTGGGACTGATGGTCTTATGGGAGATCTCAAGCGTCCCTGACTTGTCTCCCTTATCTAGTTTAAAGCCTCTCTCTCGGTTTTAAACCAGCATTCTTTAGCTGAATGCGACCATCGCCTACAAACTCTACATCGCGTCTTTTCGCGTGTTCTATCACGGGAATTATTATTACCGTTACAACTCTGAACATTCCTAGTCTGTCTTCTAGGCAAGAACTCTGTTCTACCTTTGGGCTCGCTATCGCATCTGGTGCGACACTGCCACTGTAGGTGGCCAACCTTGCCGCAAGCGTAACAACGCCTGAATTCCGGCTTCGAATTTCTACGTGGGCACTCTGCCTTTTTGTGCCCTCTTTCATTACACTTAAAGCATTTCGGTCCCACCTTATTCGCGCTCTGTTGGTAACCAGAGGTGCGCACTATGTTCACCTCGTTACCGGTCTTACCGGTCTCTCTATTTCTGTTTTGGTTAGCTAATTTCTTTCTACACTGCCGTGCCCAATGGCCTGGCTTTCCGCAATAATTACATTTTATCTCTCCTGCGGCGTTTCTTCGAGGAGTAAGGGATTCCTTTGTCTTAGAACTCTGATTCTTCTGCTTACAATCTCTAGCTATATGTCCCTCCTTATTACAATTAAAGCATATTAGCAGCACCTTGTTATAATGGGGAGATTTACTAGGTTTTTGCGCCCCTTGCGTGGCCTTGCCTTGCCACCGACCCTTCGTGTAGCTTACCGGCTGGGTGTGCGCGCCTTCTTTTCTAGAAGCCGTACTATTCCTGAGGAGTGCCTCTCTCTCCTTCTGGGAATTAATCATGGCTTCTTCTTGTCTAGCAATAGCTACAGCCGCCTCAAAAGTTTGAGGGCTACGATCCTGTAGCTTACCCTGTATTCGCGCTGTATGAATCCCCTGAGTGAAAGCCGCTATCGCGATTTTCACTAGCATTCTGCGCTGCCCTGTACGATATTCTATTGGTTCATTCTCCAGGATAGCGTTTCGAAACATCAACGCCATTTCTTCAATTCTATGGGCCCACTCGGCCACGGTTTCTTTCGGTCCCTGGCTTTTTTGGAACAATTGACACAAATACAAGTCAAAAGTGCCCTGTTTTCCATAATATTCCCAAAGAGCTTCCTTAGCTCTTTCCCAGTTGATTATGTCACATCTAGATAATAACTTTTCGCGAGCAGAACCCGTAATCTTTGTCAAAATATACTTAAAGAATAACGGTTGGTCCCTATCCTTGATCATACTCTGTGCGGCATCCACATTAGCAATAAACTCACGTAATTGCTCTGGTTTGGCACCACTAAATTCATGACCTATTAATCGATATCCCTCAGTAACTGACACGTATAAATGTCCATCCTGTGCATCCCCAGCACTATCATAGTCAGAAACATTATCTGGCACATCATTGGGTACATTGGAATCTGCCATATTTACAACACTTGTGGGTACTTACCACTGCCCGAATATCTGCTGTCTTCTCTCGGTGTCTCGGCGTTGAGCTCCTCCAGGTGCCTCCTGCTGCTCTCCTGTCCTGATGTCCGCTTCCTTCTGCGTCGGCTGGAACGGTAGGTCTCCCGTCTGCTGCTCTGGACCGGATCTGCGAATCTTCTTGCTTGAGCTAGCCTCTTCTGCGTGGCTCTTAAAATATCTGTCTCTTCACTGAGGCGGAATCGAACCCAGTACCCCGCAGCTGCACACCAGTTTTGTTTTTCCTGTCGTGACACAGGCTTTGCCACGACGAGAAATGATGAATAATCAGATTGATTTCCTCCGAGCGGTAATGAGGGATTGTTCAATGGGCCTGGGAGATTTGCTACGTGTGAAGAGACGAAGTCCTCTATTTCCCAAAACCTTCCTTTAATAGCAGACTGATGAGTATGTATAATTATATACAGTATTTACAATCTCCTTCCTAACTTCAAATGACGCTGACATAGAAGACTTGGCGTGGTCGAAGTATTGAAGTGAATACTCCAAGTCCACACTTGGACCTTATTATTATTATTATCGGTGACCTGACTGACAGGGCTTCCGCCCGCACTTCTAGATGACTTGTTCCAAAAAAAAAAAAAGCCTCGATCAGGGTGTGTACCCCTGTTTTATACCTTCACTAACTTTCGCCTCCCTTCGAGAAGGCCATCGAAGTTTCCATCCTATGGAGAATGTCCTCAGACACACGAAAACGGAATTGCCTCTTCCGTTCACTCGCTACCCACCTTTTCTGAAGATATACTACGCACCTTTAGCAGGGTGCAGCTTATGATTCACCTACTTCGACCAAGCCTTACTTCTAATTACACAACTTGTGGCTCACAGCTTTTGGTGTGCCTTCAATTCTTAAATCTTGTAGGATTCTTAATTTACTTATATCAGCATTATAATTATGATTCCTTGGCCTTGTTGCCATTACATAGTCATTACTATTAACTTATAATTTCCCTTATAATATTAACGTATATCTCAGCGACACCATTCCTCCTACGTCCCGGTCATGGGTTCGATCCTCGGAAGAATGAGTCCTGAGCTCCAATCTGGGGCTGACACGACAAACAAAACAACAGCAATAATAATAATAATAATAATAATAATAATAATAATAATAATAATAATAATAATAATAATAATAATAATAATAATAATAATAATAATATCCGGCTCTGTGATGTAGTGGTTAGCGTGATTAACTGCCTTCCCCGGAGGTCCGGGTTCGATTCCCGGCTCTGCTAAGAAATTTGAGAAAAGTGGTACAAGGGTTGGAACAGGGTCCACTCAGCCTCGGGAGGTCAACTGAGTAGAGGTGGGTTCGACTCCTACCTCAGCCATCCTCGAAGTGGTTTTCCGTGGTTTTCCTCTTCTCCTCCAGGCAAATGCAGGGATGGTACCTAACTTAAGGCCACGGCCGCTTCCTTCCCTCTTCCTTGCCTGTCCCTTCCAATCTTCCCATCTGTGCACAAGACCCTGTTCAGCATAGCAGGTGAGGCCAGCTGGACAAGGTACTGGCTCTTCTTCACAGTTGTATTCCCCAACTCAAAATCTCACGCTCCAGGACACTGCCCTTGAGTCGGTAGAGGTGGGAGTCCGAAGGAAAAACCGACTCTGGAGGGTAAACAGATTAAGAAATAAAATAAATAAATAAATAATAATATAACTAGGCTGAGCGGTTCAGATATTTTAACGCCGGATTTCTGAGCCCATGATGGCGGGTTCGATCATTCTGGTAGTATTTGAAGTTGCTCAGGTACTTCTGAGGAAGAAAATTCCGGTACCTCGGTGTCGTGTACTCCTCCCGATATACGAACTCAGGACCGCGGCTTCCTCCGAGAAGGGACTGCTATGGCATGATGTACTGTATTAGAGTTAACCAGCGTAAGGAGCTGGGATTCATTGTATGAATGTGTAATATGGTATAGATCTAAGGAAATTACATGTATTTCACATAGTAATGTAACAGGGTAAGCTGAGTGTCAGAGTCTTGAGGAAGAAGTCGGTCACAAGGGAATGCAGTAAGAGTCACGAAGATGATAATTCAGTGTACGCAGACATACAGTATGTCAGACTCGGGAGTTGGCCGAGTCGTATAGGAAGAATACGGGTTTCCAGGCCTCTGATTGGTAGAGATGGTAACACGGTAGAATGTTCTATAGTACTTCACAGATGATTTTCATAAGATTCGAGAACATTGGGTGGGGCTCGGTTGTCTGTACAAGCTTAGGCAGCCCTACCCCAAGGCCTTCTGCTAGAAACTCGCCAGAGTAGGTGCCAGAAGAATCTCCATCAGTCTATAAGGAGATTGCGCAACTAATAATAATGAGTTTCTCATCGAATTAGACGTGGAGCTCTTAGTAATGTTTTATTTTACCTGGCAAGATTAAGGCCTTCAGGCCTTCTCTTCCATCTAACCAGGAACTGAAATATACATATATTACATTGTATTACTTACAATAACTAGATCTAATACAAATTAAACTTATAATAATACAAGAATGGTGAGATTACATTAAGATGAAATAAATTAAGATTAAATTAAATTGAAATAAATCAGATATAAAAAGGGATAAATTCTTAAAAGTAATATCATACATGTAAAAAAAAACAAAAAAACAGAAAAGGCAGTACATAAAATTTTATTTTAAAAACAAATCGGATAAGAATTTTATACTCTCTACCAGGACATCCATAACAATAGAATTGTTGTAAGTAGCAGCATCAAGTTTACAGATGATCCTTACTGGTGCATAAAATGTCTCCAAAGTGCTTCTTTGAAAGTACGAATAGCGAGTAACCCCCTGATACTTTCGGGAAGGAGGTTCCACTCACGGCACGCAATTACTGTGAATGGTTTATCATAGATGGCAGTTCTATGGGTAGGTAAAGCAAGGATGGAATTATTAGTAGATCTGGTGTTAAGACTGTGATAAGAGGATAAGTATTTGAAATATGAAGTAAGGTAAAATGGTTGTGAAGAATGAAGGATTTTATGGGGATGGCATAGGGTATGCACAGTGCGACGAATTTCTAGTCGGGGCCAAGATAGGTGGTTATATGAAGGAGTTACGTGGTCATAGTACCGTAGGTTACAGACGTATCTCACACATGCATTTTGACCACGTTGTAATCTGCTCAATAACTTGCCTTGAGCGTCTCTATAAATCGCGTCACAATAGTAGTCGAAATGAGGGAAAACCAGACTTTCTACCAGCATTTTTTTTAGATTTTCAGGAAATAAGTATTTATACCCGCGCAGCATGTGCAATGCAGAGAATGTTTTCTGGGTGATGTTCGTGATATGCGTTTTCCATGACATGTCATCATCGAAAGTAATGCCTAGGACTTTTACTGATGACATGAATGGTATGTTAGTATTACACAACCTTATAGATGGAATCTCTGGTCGATTGACCTTCGCGAGTAGTTTTGGGTATCCAAGGATGATAGCTTGCATTATTGCTGGGTTTAACCTAAGCCCACATCTCAAAGACCAAGAAGAAAACGATGTTAGGTCCTGATTGATTTTGTCTATGGCCGAAAGTATTAGATTTGGAGATGTGTGGAGGTACATTTGTACATCATCAGCATAACTATGGTATTTGCAGTGCGTTAGGTTTTGGGAGACATCATTAATATAAACAGAAAAAAGAAGGGATCCTAACACTGACCCTTGGGGCACACCACACTGCACAGACCGCCAAGTTGATTTGTTTATTCTATCTGTAACACACTGCCGACGGCCATACAGGTAGGAATGCAACCAAAGGAGGGCGCTGTCCGAGAAATGGAGGGAATACAGTTTCGAGAGCAAAATGTCAATGTCAACAGAGTCAAAAGCTTTGCTCAAATCTAGGAGTATTAAAACTGTCACTTCCTTGTTGTCCATAGCTTCTCAGATGTCTTCTGTGACCTTCAGTAGTGCCGTTGTAGTACTGTGTGCTTGACGAAAACCAGATTGTAGTGGGTCAAATAAGTTGTAAGTCGTCATGTAGTCTGTTACTTGTCTATGAGCTATGAACTCTAGCGCTTTGGATAAAAGCAGAAAATATGCAGATGGCTCTGTAGTCAGATGGTCCAGAAGGGGAAGCTACTTTTTTTTAGAGGACGTATAATGCCCATATTTCGGAAAATGTTCTGTCTGCAAGGGAAGAGTTAAATATGTTAATTAGTGCAGGTAATATCACATCCAGAATAATTTTTATCATCTCTATTCCTATACTGTCATTTCCTTTTACCGTTGATGTTATCCGATTTATACCAAACCTGACCTGTGAGTGGGTTGCTGCACGGAAGTAGAAGTTTTCTCTATCTGTTCGCGTCTTTGCATAATTCCCGTCTAGAACTTCCTGCTTCAGGGCTGCATTTAATGTGCAGTTAGATGAAAAATAATCGTTCAGTTTTTCCAAGGGTATATTTATTTCGTCGTCGTCTCGTCCTTCGGTAATGCCATAGCTCTTTACGGATTTCCACAACACATCTGTTGAAACATTTGGTTGAATGAAACTATGAGCGTGTCGTAGTTTCGCATTTCTAATCTGTTGGGTCTTAGCGTTTATCAGTCTCTTATAGTTCAGTAGATTGTCAGGAGTGCAATGTTTCTTAACTCGTCTATAAGCAGCATCGCGTTCAGCCATTAGTGCTCTAATCTCATCTGAGAGCCAGGGAGCTGGCTTCCGCGTAACTCGAGCCTTATTTTCAGGGGCATGTCTATCGTACAGTTCAGTCATATGTTGATTGAAGAGAGTCACTTTGTCATTTATGTCTTTAAGTTTAAATATGTCATGCCATGGCACTGCAACTGCATCTTGTAAAAGTTTAATCTTATCAATTCTTCGTAGATCTCTATATGAAATAATTTTCGGTTTGAACTTGGGACTTTTGATACAATAGGCCATAAATATAGCATCATGTCGCGATATACCTGGGACACTAATTTGACCGTGATGAAGAACTAATTCAGGTTGGTTAGTGGCAATGAGATCAATTAAAGTGTGTGATGTGTAGCGTTGAGAGGGAGAAACGTTAAATTGCAAACTTTAAATGAAGTTAGAATTTGGGTTGTCTGAGGAGAGTTAGGTTCAAGAAGGTTTATGTTGAAGTCACCCATTATAATTATATTTGAGTAATCAGTGACTAAATCTTGTATTTGAGTCTCTAGATCGCATAAAAAACCCGCTTTCGGTGGCTTATATACTACACCCAGAAGACATTTTACTTCACTCACAGTTATTTCCAGGAACATGAACTCAGGTTTTCGCTCGTACGGACCTGGAGACCTACAGATTATTTTAGGGCGTAAGCTGGTCATAACATAAGCAGCGATACCCCCGGAGGGCTTATTTAATCTGTCGGATCTAAGAAATGTATAACCCGCCAGCTGCAGTCTTTCTATTGCGTGATGTGGTTTTAACCAAGATTCAGAGATTAATATTGCGTGGAAACTGAGAGGCATGACTCGCCTAGACGACTTCTACTCAAGACTTAGTCACATTTAGAATCTCACTTCTCTGTACATATTGTACATAACTTCAGTCTTCTCAAGACTCCAAGGGAGCGGCATCATCTTCTTCTCCTCACCTAGTTGGAGCTTCCTGACCAGCTCGTTCCATCGATTCGGGAACAATACAGTCAAATAACCAATCAACCTACCAACCTCCTACGGGATCCAAACTCAGCTTTTAAACCATATTACCCTGTTACATTACTATATGAAATAAATACAATTTCATTAGGGTCTGTACTACGACAGTCAGATAAACAACCAGAAACGTAGTCTGTAGTTTTGTAAACTAGAAGTTAAATATTTTATTGCATACCACCAACGGATTTTAACGAAGGTACTGTTATGCAGAAGATGTAGTAACGTCTTTATGGTGTCGTCCTGATTGCGAACAGTCTACATTGCGAACCGTCCAGATTGCGAACAAGTGGGTACCTGAAGGGGATGATTTGGGTTTGACACACATTAATGTGTCGAAATTGCGGCCAGGCATAAAGTAGCGGCGCTTAAGCGAGAATATAATGAGCAAGAATATATCATTTTATATATGTTACGCTGCTTACCTAGGTGGATTGTGGCAACAGTATGCAGCATTAGAGGGACCTACAGTCTTCTGAAGTTCTTTGGAAAGATGCTTTAATTATTACCAGGGAAATTTGAATTTATTCACAAACCAGCTCTGGCAATAAAGAAAGCGGCCGTCAGGCGTTGTCATTCTAAATTAACCTAACATATAACAATCCCGCCACCTAAAATAAATGATACATTTACAGTCAGTATTCACAAATCTATATTTACGACTTTCCTCAACAGCTTCAGCACTACTCCAGATTCAGTACATACTGCATTGTTTTCAAAAACTGTTTTATTTCGCCGTTTTCCTCGTATTATTTTGAATAATAATAATAATAATAATAATAATAATAATAATAATAATAATAATAATAATAATATTCTAAAGGCCAATGCCTTGAAGATGGAACCACTCACTTCTTTCATTGGAATAAAATAATACCGGGTGAGTTGGCCGTGCGGTTAGGGGCTCGCGGCTGTGAGCTTACATCCGGGAGATAGTGGGTTCGAATCCCACTGTCGGCAGCCCTGAAGATGGTTTTCCGTCGTTTCCCACGGCCGCTTCCTTCCAACTCCTAGGCCTTTCCTATCCCATCGTCGCCATAAGACCTATCTGTGTCGGTGCGACGCAAGGCCACTAGCAAAAAAAGAAATAATAATAATAATAATAATAATAATAATAATAATAATAATAATAACCTGTTAATAATACAACTCTCACTAATCCGCCATTAACAACTACCCCTCTAGTTATGTTATAAATAAAAAAAAGATAATCTTCTAAATGGTAAGATTACCTCAAACTAAATTATTAAACAATGTCAATAAGAAAAATATTTAAAAAATATGGTTAGGTTATCTAAAACATCCCAATGTACCAGTTAATCTTAATACTACTAGAACAGAAATGATATATGAGACTGTTTTGAAAACTGTATCTGTTTATGTATCTCACGTCAACACTAATCTCTTGTTCGCAATCAAGACACAACCGTTTTGGTAGTAATATTACTGAAAATATAGTGAAATTTAGCGCGGTGGTGCACGTGTTCCTGGTGTTTTCGTTTGTTTAGCGCTATTTCTTTTGAAACTGTATTACCAAGAGTCCAACTCTCATTAAGCTGTAATGTGGAAGTTCAGATCAAAAACAGTTTAAGGACTGAAATCTACACATACGAAGAAATGTTAAAATTAATTAACTGTGTAAGGAAACTCAGAAATTGTAGAAAATGAAAATAATGAAAATGTAACCTGGACGCAAAAGTTAAAATTCAAGTTATGTATCTTATCAAACAATTCCTACCACAAGGTACAATTTGGTCTTTTTTTCTAATACTATTTACGACGATGCGCATTACGGCGAAAGTAAAATTTATATTCGTAATTAATGCCTGCCATTGTATGCGGCGTAGGATCATTAATTATATTATTGATTACATTTATTTTAGCTATTTTAATAAGTAGTTAGTTTCTTTTTTTTTTGCTGTATGGTTTACGTCACACCGACACAGATAAGTCTTATGGCGACGATGGGATAGGAAAGGCCTCTGAGTGGGAAAGAAGCGGCCGTGGCCTTAATTAAGGTACAGCCCCAGCATTTGCCTGGTGTGAAAAAGGGAAACCACGGAAAACTATCTTCAGGGCTGCCGACAGTGGGGTTCGAACCCACTATCTCCCGGATGTTCAAGCTCAGAGCTGCGCGCCCCTAATCGCACAGCCAACTCGACCGGTAGTATCTTTTTTCCAAGACAATATTAGAATGGTTACTGGCAAGCATTTATCTCACTTTAGTGTAAATACTTATTAGCAATTTGTTATGAAGTCAAAGAAATATAACCCCGTTAAAGTCGTAATTCGACGGACGAATCACCATGAACAACGTCGTATACCCTTACTCCATATGCGCGTCGCGGATAGATTTGGAATAGACCCAAGTTTTTGACACGCACTCTATTGATTAGGAAATGTGTATTATCACCTCTAGTACCCTACCGACTAACATTTAGAAGGTAAAATAATGTTGGACTATTGGGACTGGAACCTATAAATAACTGCGGGGAACCATCAAACTATGTTCTCGTGACGACTACGGCTATCTAGAACACTTCTTCTTCAGTGGCTTGCGTACAACTGAAATAGACAGTAGCAACAACTTCTTAGCTTGGGAAATCTTTAAAAATTCTATGATACCTGGACAGGAAGCATGATATATTTTATAAATATACACATAGATTACATTATTTACCTTATTTTTCGTATAGCATCATGTAGATGTAGATTCATCTTGATGTGTACCCATCTTGATTCTTACAGTAGCGTCCCCGATAGGAGCAAAGTCCCAGATAAGAGCATTAACTGTCTCTCCAACTTCCGCATAGCTAAACTCGAGAATATTCTCCCAGACTGCTCATAAACGAAAGTCGAAATACGCGTTTTCAACCGAACTACCAGACAAATGTGCAAACTGCCACATAATTTTAAACCGCATTTTGATCTGGCTGTCGTAATACAGGGCCTTAGTTCTATATTATATTCTTCCTTCCTTTCTTAATCTGTTTAATCTCCAGGGTTGGCTTTTCCCTCGGCTCAGCGAGGGATCCCACCTCTACCGCCTCGAGGGCAGTGTCCTGGAGCGTGAGACAATGTGTCGGGGGATACAACTTGGGAGGAGGACCAGTACGTCGCCCAGGCGGCTTCACCTGCTATGCTGAACAAGGGCCTTGCGGGAGATGGGAAGATTGGAAGGGGTAGACAAGGAAGAGGGGAGGAAGCGGCTGCGGCATTAAGTTAGGTACCATTCAGGCATTTGTCAGGAGGAGAAGTGGGAAACCACAGAAAACCACATCGAGGATGGCTGAGGTCGGAATTGAACACCCCATTCTACTCAGTTGACCTTCCGAGGCTAAGTGGACCCCGTTCCAGTCGTTGTACCACATTTTAAATTTTGTGGCAGAGCCGGGAATAGAACCTGGGCCTCCGGGGGTGGCAGCTACACCACAGAGGCATACATACTGTATTACAAACACATACAATGAATTCCAGCTCCTCGCGCTGGTCACTGTCATAGCAGTCCCTCCTACTTCCCTATGGGTCGATTTTCGGAGGAAGCCGCTTCTAGAGTTCGTATCTCGGGGGGAGCACTCGACATCGGCAACTTGAGTTCACACAACCTGCACTAGAAATGAATACCAGGTTAATTCCTGGGGCAAAGGCGGCCGGGCGTAGAACTAACACGTATTGCCGAGAGGCAGCTTTCACCTTCCACTTCTCTATGAGCCTCCATGACCTCAATAGAGATGACTTTGCTCTTCAACAAAATTCTCTTCCGCGGACCATGACACATTCGGTGAGATGATGGGAATGGCGCATTTTTATTCAGGCCGTGAGCATGTAAATGCCAATCTCATATAACAATATCTTACGAGCAAAATGGACTGTTCTTCTGTGCTGGAGTCGGATTTACTTTATGTTCCTGACTTCAACAACAAAATAAAACTTACTTTTCACCTCACAACAGTATTTTAAAACTTCTGGCTGTTGGTGACTTAGGGCCCCTTGAGCAAACTTGGAAATTCAGAGGATGTTTTCCAGTCCTTGCCCGCTGAAGTTTGAAGAGTTCAAGGGAGTTAAACACTGTAAACATTTTAAATTTTCGATGTGATTTTATATACTTATTTATCATTTCTAGTTTAAAATGTAGGTTTTAAGACTTTAATTAATGTAGTTGATAAACTTAGGATAATCGTTTTTAACATGTGTTATATCATCTATAATTGGGAATAAATCCCGTGTTGGGCCGATGACCTGCAATGTTAGGCCCCTTAAAACAGCAAGCATCATCATAAATCCTGTTGACATATTTAAAAAAGAAGCGTGGCACATACAGCTCACCTTGCTCCTTGACTTTCCTCGACGACTGCTGCCCAGCCAGATGGTCTGCAGATTTTGGAGTTCCCCGTGATCATTGTGAGAACATCCTCAGGTTATTGCTTGACTTTCTTGACCGGGTCCACTGCTTCTCGTATCAGTAGCTACTCAGTTGGTCTCAAGAGGCTGAACAAACCTCATTCAGTCCTCAGTTTAGAATTAACGTCCTTGGAACGGCCGGGAATCAAACCCGAGGTCTCTGGGTAGGAAGCAGGCACGTTATCACTACACCACGGGGCTGCCCTTTAAATAAGTAAAGCTAAGAAAGTAATGAAGCTTGTATATCTATGGGACTCCTGGTATCGTGACCATACCAAGTGACTTTCAGTTACTACGTTAACGTGACTTTCCATTAAAGAAAGCCCACCTTTTCTATTCTATTCTAATTATATAGAAAACTATATTTAAAAACACGTACGAAATTTCGAGAGCAAAGGCAATGAACTTTATCTTAATAATATTTGTAATTCGCCTGCAACATTCAGGGGCAAGGTGTCCGGCTGCAAGGCGTTCACGGTGGTTAGCGTTCTGGTGTTTGATCCAGAGGGTCCCGGGTTTGATTCCCGGCCGGCCCGAGGTTTTACTTTCATTAGTTAGTTCCTCTGGCTCGTGGACTGGGTGTTTGTGCCATTTTCAAAGACGAGCAGGTCACCTATTCGGCACCAGGTCTCTCTGGAAGCCACACGCCATTATTATCATTAAAAATCGTCTTAGGTAGGGCTCCATCCTCACACCCGCATGGAATTCAGAGTACATGAGCACAAGAACTGCGGTGCTACGATCTAGTGCATGCAAATTGCCAACATGTAAGTAGGCTGCTAGCCTATATATAAAGGGTCAATGGCACAAACACTCGGATACGAATGTGTTTATTAGGTGGATCAACCTCTCGAAGTTAGAACGAAATCGGTGATTCCATAGCTGTCGTCTACCCCTTCAACTGTTATGAGATTTAGTGCTATGGAGGTCGCCTGACAATGTCCTAATTCCTTGGGCGTATTCAGAATAGAATTTCACGTCAGAGAAGGGAAGCTGAAAGAAAACGTACGATTACAAATTTATAAATACTGCTTTGTCTCTTTGAAAATTGTACCGGAGGTACACCTGCCCCGTACATTTGAATTAAGCGCCTTAGATAAGGCCCTCTGTAAAGTTTGAAACGACTAGTACAAGAAGCTTGAACATTTCTCAACATATGTCGCTACTATAAACTTATGTTGTGCCCTCTGGTGTAAAGATGAAGTATTAAAATTCAAGAGTAATTTTGGATGTTAAGGTTTCCTAAACTGAATTGTTTATACTTTGTTTTCGGTATGCTAAAATTTACAACACATCTATCTCTTCCCGCCAACTTAAGATGTTGGCCAATGCAAAATTTTGTACATTTATATTTCGGCCAATCAGAACTTTCTGGTATTTATTTGATTATCCGGTGAGAATTGAGGGTGTGTCAGGTCCTTAGCCCAGAGTTTTCTGGAACTTTCCTCTCCGCTATAAAAGCCGAGAGCTGGTGGGCCATGATGTCTTTGTGATCGCTCCAGTCTACAGTCTAGTGTGTGTTCGTAACGGAGGCGGCGGAGCCTCGTCCATCTTCGGGAGGTGCACCAGCTTAAGGTAATAGCAGTTTCAGCTTAACTATGTGATAGTCTAGGAAAGCTAGCTCGAGGGGAAGGTTTCAAATCTTTTGTAATGTAACTTTATTTTCTAAAATGTAAATTTCAAACTTTAAATGTAAATTTCAAACAAGCCTAAAGAAGTTAACCGAAATCAGGGAATAGAAAGTGAGGTATCCTCTCGTATTCCATCTCAACTTGATTTATTTAGGTGACTTGGATTTGTAACCTTTTCTATCTTGTCATTTCTGTAATTTAAGTATTTTTTTCTCCATCTAGTCACTCCGTAGTATGGGGTTGCGACCGATGACCTCAGATGTTAAGC
Source organism: Anabrus simplex (assembly GCF_040414725.1). NCBI lineage: Eukaryota > Metazoa > Arthropoda > Insecta > Orthoptera > Tettigoniidae > Anabrus > Anabrus simplex. Next base: position 1,123,139,306 of record NC_090266.1, on the reverse strand, counting down.
CCCTTTAAACAACAAGCATCATCATCAGCATCGTAGTATGGGGTTAGCCTCTGTAACGTCGGGCCATATGCCCAAACAGGGTTTAATGCATTCAATATAAATTTTAAAGAGAGCAATTGTTCGCCTCCTAACCATTTTGTTTTCTGGGCCAGTAACTGTAACGTTTTGTTTTTACCAAAGGCCAGGTTGAATGGGTACTTGTTACCCCTGTTACAGTTAACCTTATTCATTGCATTTTAAGGCAAATCAGACTGTTGAGCAGTTAAGACAGTGAACACTGTTTAATTGTGTCAAATGTTGTTTGTGCTTTTGATTAGGCCTGGAAGGTGTGAAATTTTGAAAATAGATTTCTAAGTGTAAATTTGTAGAGCAAAGACGCTCTTGGTGTAAAAGAAATTGGGAGATCCGTCTCTTTGATGCTTGATTGAATGGAGCAGTAGTGTTCAAGTAACATTTGTTATTTAGGAGCTTCAAGCTCAGGTTGTTAATTGGTGATTATTCCGAATTTTCCAACATTGTACCCAAGCTGACGAGCTAGTTCTGTGCCTGAATTGTTGCTTTATTAGCAAAGTGTAAAAATTTGAAAAGAAAAAAAAAAGAAGAGAAAGAAATATAGCTCTAATTTAAAATTTTAATTTAATCTTCTGATTGTCCTATATCCACCCATTCATGCCCGCACATTCTTTCACCTCTCTGCTCCACACAAATACAGTAACGAAAATTATTGGCGTTCAGAAAAGTTTTTCTTTTCCTTATTTTTGCAGGTGGTATAATAATAATAATAATAATAATAATAATAATAATAATAATAATAATAATAATAATAATAATAATAATAATAATAATAATGGAATCCATCAAAAGAGATCCAACAAGGAAGTCTACAGCAAAATAGAGAAAATTACCGACACAATCAGAAATAGACGGGCACGATTTTATGGTCATCTGAAAAGAATGGACAGAAGAAAGTTAACTAAAGAAATCTTTCACTTTTTTGATTCAAACCCCAAAACCACAATTCCCTGGTTTAGAAATACCAAAGAAGACCTGTAAATGCTACATATCTCAGCTGAAGACGCCTTTAACAGAGATCTCTTCCGCAAGAAAATATTGACGAACGGGCTAAACCGAGACGAGCAACCGAAGAGAAGACACGGTTTCCCTTGGACAGAGTAGCGTAAGCAGGCCCACTCACAAAGAATGAGGGAAATTTGGGCTCTAAAGAAGGCCAAGTTCAGTGTCAAATGCAACAAGACTTAACGTGGTCCTTGATGGCCCCAGCGAATTATATAATAATAATAATAATAATAATAATAATAATAATAATAATAATAATAATAATAATAATATAATTGATTTTACGTCCCAGTCACTGTTTTTTTTTTGCTAGTTGCTTTACGTCGCACCGACACAGATAGGTCTTATGGCGACGATGGGACAAGGAAGGGCTAGGAGTGGGAAGGAAGCGGCCGTGGCCTTGATTAAGGTACAGCCCCAGCATTTGCCTGGTGTGAAAATGGGAAACCACGGAAAACCATTTTCAGGGCTGCCGACAGTGGGGTTCGAACCAGTAACTGTTTTAAAGGTTTGCTGAGATGCTGACGTCCCGGAGGTTTGTTCCGCAGGAGTACTTTTACGTGCCGGTAAGTGCACCGAGACGAGGCTGACATATTTCAGCACCTTCAAAGACCACCGGACTCGGAACTGAACCTGCCGACCTGGAGTCAGACGGCCTGCGCTCTACCGGCTGAGCTTCTCACTTTAATAAATAAATAAATAAATAAATAAATAAATAAATAAATAAATAAATAAATAAATAAATAAATAAATAAATAAATAAACAAATAAATAAATAAATAAATAAATCTATGATCTACATTTAGGGTGGTTGCCAAAGTGGCAGATTCCCTATCAATTGTTTACCTCATATTTACATTTATTTATAATTGTTTACTCAGCTTTTTATTAAATATTGACAATGAACTTGGAAATTTATCGAACGGGCCGATGACCTTCGTTGTTAGTCCCCTTAAAACAACAAGTAAGCAATTTATCGAACAGTTCCCTCGATAATTTATTTAAATCCATTACTCCTGTCCTCTAAATGAATATTTGCCCCAATCTATTCTCTTGAATTCCAACTTTATGTTCATTTTATGACTTTCCTACCTTATAAAGCTCCACTCAAGCTTAATCTTCTACTTAGGATATTCCACGCCGACTCACCACTGACAGCTCGAAAAATATCACGTAGTCGAGCATCTGGTCTCCTTGTAATAATCGTGGTCGCCACGGCATTTACATAATTTGATTGCCCACCCGAATTAATTGTATATATATGTATCATGTATCATATGTAATTTTATTCATTATTAACGTCCATCATCATCATTTATGTAATTGTACGTAAGAACGAGATATAATTTTTAATTGTAATATATTAGAATATTCCGTGGTAATGTCAAAACAGGTCTTGCGCTAACAGGCTACTTGGTGTTTCGCAATAGTCCAGGAAGGTTAATTTTGGATGGTTCTTGGAAACGTACGCAACAGCAAGAGGAAGCTACCTAATTTCGTTGTTGCACTAAATTACCCCATATCACGTGCTCCTATCAGGGGGGATTTTTCTGTCAAGGACAGACACTTCATCTATATATCGAGAGGGTAGTGACGTATATCGGCTCTCATTGGAACGAAATGTCATGTGACACCAAGGGAGGAAGTGGGAATCTGAAGAGGATTTATATAGATCTACACGGCGTGGTGAAGATCATTCCTCTTCATTCTGTATTCTGCATTCTGCATCCGACTCTGCTATTTGGGTGCATCGCTTACGATGTGCTTATACTCAGCATTTCTTATCGGCTCTGTGAGACTTACTCAGATTATTTAGAAAGACAAGTTCAAATAATATAGAAGGACTGGATGTTTTCCGTTCTCTCTATTCAATTAATTCCGATGTGGAATTTCACATTGTAAGACTGTACTATGGTTTTGGTACTCAGCAAAATAGGGAGTGATAGATTCAGGGTGGAATCCATTCCATGAAGCAGATGACAAGGATGATGCTGTTGGAAGAGGGACGACAACGATCAACCACGGAAGCAGACTACGAGAAGATCAACTCCGGTGAGCATGAGTTAGCCCTGTTATCGCAAGTCCACGAGTGTAGTATTGAATTGTAATCTCAGTCAGTAATTTTTAATTTTGATTTTTAAAAACTCGTTTTTACGTAATTTCATATTTTTTAGAATACAACTTTTTGCTTTTTACATTAGATAATTTGACTTTTTAGTAGGTTCCCTTTGTTTTTCCATATGGTATTTAATGGTCAGTATCCTCATACCTCACGACCGGGATAGTCCCATTAAATTATGTTTATTACTAATTATATCTAAATTCGGTTTCAAATTCAATTTAATTTCGAAGCCTGGCGCCCAGCTTGCAATTGGTTTTAATTATCTATATCGGGTGTTTGATCCGTTACATACTTTCTCCCAAGTCTTCCCAGCCCAAAGTTGGCAACATTTTAGTAACACCACTCCTTTGCCGGAAATCACCCAGAACAAATCATGCTGCTTTCTTTTGAATTTTTTTCAGTTCCACTATCACGTAGTCCTGGTGAGGGTCCCATACACTAGAGCCATACTCTAACTGCGGTCTCTTCTTTACACCCTTACTACAACCCCTAAAAACTCTCATAACCATGTGAGACATCCGTAACCTTTCTTAACTAATTCGTTAATATGATTACCGCAATGAAGATCATTCCTTATATTAACTCCTGGGTACTTACATTGTTCCACGTGAGGTACTATCACCCTATCAACACAATAATTGTCCGGCTCCATGGCTAAGTGTTTTAGCGTCCTGGCTTTTTGTAACAGGGGTCCCGGGTTCGATTCCCGGCAGGGTCGGGAATTTTAATCATGATTGGTTGATTCCCCTGGCAGGGGACTGGGTGTATGTGCCGTCTTCATCATCATTTCATTCTCATCACGACGCGCAGGTCGCCTACGGGATTCAAATCAAAAGAGATGCACCAGGCCTCTGCGGAGGCCACACGGCATTTCATCTCATTTCAACACAATTATTAAAACTCAAGAGGACTTTCCATGTTGGTGAAGCTTACAACTTGACTTGACATTCATACTATTGTCTGCTGTCATTGGCTGCTCGTGGTTTAACGTCACGTTAACCCAGATAAGATTTCAGCTAGGATGGGAAGCAAGCGGTCGAGGGCTCAATCACGGTACAGCCCCTGCATTTGTCTGGTGTGAACATGCGAAACGACGGAGAACCATGTTCAGGGCTGCCGATACAAGTTTCCAGCCACGTGGCCTGTACCACACTGAGAGCTCCTTCGGTTTCAGAAAGAGTGATTCGTTAGAAATGTTAAGGAGTGTTGTGCTGGCGGTATTGGAATCCAGCGCGCAGCGCGACGTGTATCGAGTTTCCACCGGCAGAGCTGGCCAGGCGACCAGCTGACACTCCAGGTCACCGCTCGAGACCCTATATAAGCGAGTGGGCTGGGAGAGAATGTGTCAGTAACACCTTATGCCGCAATTAGCCGTGGGCGACTAGTGGGGCAACTAGTTGCTCTGGCGTACAGTGACTCTATATATACAGTGTGGTCAACGAGTGCTTCATTTTGATTGGCTCCGCCATGTTTTAGCCAAATGTCCCGTCAGGTGATTGAAACGTATGTATTCAGCACAGGGTAAGATCACTCCTTATGCAATTTCAGCGAAGTACAGGCTACCTGTTTTTACCTTAATACACCGAAAATATGTTCTTATTAAACACGGAAGATTATTTAGTATTATTAGTTAAGAAATGTGTGTGAATTTACGTATTTCTGAGGTCTGAGTTTTGATGAAAATTACGCCAGGCTGTTATGCTTATGGTTGCAGAAGCAAATCAGGAAAGGTTTTTAAAATGAAATTAGGCAATTGCTTGTTTTCAGCACGTTATAAGACGCTCCCAACAACGAGTAGAGTTGTTTCGTGCACTATAATGGTAACAATAATAATAAAATGGGTTAGTAATTTTATAGAGGTCAAGACAGTAAATGTCAGATTTCTCCGTTAATATTCGCCGTATCGAAAACCTGTACATAAGAAAAGTTGTTTAGAATATAATTTCCGACATTTTACGTTTTATGCAATTTTACCGTGTAAGGAAAATAACAGTGATTTTCACTATTATATTATTTTTCACACATTTTCAAGTATCCCCGAAAATATCTGTTTTATCTGAAACAAAACTTACAGGAAAGGTCACTCAAATCATTCACTGTTACGCTCATTAATTTTCACCTATGAGGTATTATCATTGATATATTCACAAATTCAAACATTTTTGGCTATTCATCTATTAAAGGACGTGGTTATACTGTAAGTGCCGTCTAGCATCAAGTTGAGTTTTCCCATACATTATAATAATAACAATAATAGTCTGACTCCGTGGTTGAATGGTCAGCGTACTGCCCTTCGGTTTAGAGTGTCCCGGATTCGATTCCCGGCCGGGTGGGGTATTTTAATAACTCGGGCTTGGGAACTGGATATTTGCGTTTGTCCCAACACTCTCCTCTTCATATTCAGACAACATACCACACTACAAATCACCACAGAAACACGCAATAGTGATTACATCCCTCCATATAGGATTTGCGTCAGGAATAGCATCCGGCCGTTAAACAGGACCAAATCCACATGTATGACGCAGTTCCCATCCACAATCCCACAGTTCTGGGAAGAGCAATAGAAAAAAGAATAAGGTAGGCTAATTTTAACAGTTATAACAATGTATTAGCAAAACCGACAGTAGCAAATAGAATGTTTAAAATACAGCGGATATCTACCAGTACTAACCGAACCGGGGCAAAGAATTAGTCGCACATCGCGGAAATCGAACAGCGGATGGTTGATAATTGAAACCCGAATACAAGTACACCGGGACCAGGTTGTTTTCACCGAGCAACAAGTAGTATTTTCTCAAACGATAGGCCTGTTGTGAAGTGATACTAATATTTAATTCCTAGTTGCGCGTATCAAACCGTAGCCATCATTAAAGGAGCACTATACACAACCCGGGGACCATGGTAGTTGCTTGTTTTCGCCACTAAAGAGTAGCAGGTTATCTCTATTAGTACCACGAGTAAAATGGCACAGAATATTATGTTACCTTATATTACGTTAACATAAATATGGAGCTAGGTAATACAATTTTGTCTACCCATCAGTTAACTAGTCATATTATTTTCTATCTCCTGCGTGTGTTCAGATTTTATACATACCGATAAGTCATTTATAAAAAGTACATTTCTATAGTAGTATAATAGGACAGTTCGGCGGCCACCGCCACCGCAGGCTCCCAGAGGCCACCTCCACCGCCACCACAGCCAGAGGCCTCCTAGAGAACTCCTCCACCACCACCACAGCCAGAGGCCTCCCAGAGGTCTCCTCCACCACCCGCGGGAAATTTGAATTTGTAAACAAAGCCACGTGCTTTTTGACAGCTGTCATCGACAACAACGCATCGCTAACCTCAGTACTGCCATCTTGACGGGCCTAAACCTCAGTAGTACTAACTTAACCTAACTAGCGCGAGATTTGAATAGGTAAACAAATCCACGTGTTTTTTGACAGCCACGTGCTTTTTGACAGACAACAACGTATCGCAAACCTCAGTGCAGTCATCTTGACGGACCTAAACCTCAGTGCTATCAACTTAACCTCACTAGCGCGAGATTTGAATTTGTAAACAAATCCACGTGCTTTTTGACAGCTGTCATCCGCCATCTTTAAACTACAGAGCACCGTGCTGCCCTCTTTATCGCAGTAGCTGCAAATTCGTCACCTGTCATCGGCAGTGCTGCCATCTTGGCGGGCCTAAACCTTAGTGCTACCAACTTAACCTCACTAGCGCGAGATAAACAAATCCACGTGCTTTTTGACAGCTGTCATCAGCCATCTTTAATCTATAGAGCACAGTGCTGCCAGTAGTATAATTGGATGGTTCGGCGGCCTCCTCCTCCTCCCGCGGCGCGGGAAATTTGAATTCTGGCGGGAAATTTGAATTTTGGCGGGAGATTTGAATTTTGGCGGGAGATTTGAATTTGTAAACAAAGCCACGTGCTTTTTGACAGCTGTCATCGACAACAACGCATCGCTAACCTCACTGCTGCCATCTTGACGGGCCTAAACCTCAGTAGTGCCAACTTAACCTAATTAGCGTGAGGTAAACAAAGCCACGTGTTTTTGACAGCCACGTGCTTTTTGACAGACACCAACGCATCGCTAACCTCAGTACTGCCACCTTGACGGGCCTAAACCTCAGTAGTGCCAACTTAACCTAACTAGCGTGAGGTAAACAACTCCACGTGCTTTTTGACAGCCACGTGCTTTTTGACAGATTTGTAAACAAAGCCACGTGCTTTTTGACAGACAACAACGCATCGCTAACCTCAGTACTGCCATCTTGACGGGCCTAAACCTTAGTGCTACCAACTTAACCTAACTAGCGCGAGGTAAACAAAGCTACGTGCTTTTTGACAGCCACGTGCTTTTTGACAGCTGTCACTTAACCTAACTAGCGTGAGGTAAACAAAGCCACGTGTTTTTCGACAGCCACGTGCTTTTTGACAGACAACAACGCATCGCTAACCTCAGTACTGCCATCTTGACGGGCCTAAACCTTAGTGTTACCAACTTAACCTAACTAGCGCGTGGTAAAAAAAGCCACGTGCTTTTTGACAGCCACGTGCTTTTTTACAGCTGTCATCCGCCATCTTTAATCACAGTGCTGCCCTCTTTAGCTACTTACCTTTGACAGCTGTCATCCGCCATCTTTAATCTAGAGAGAACAGTACTGCCCTCTATGTGGTGGCGGCAAATTCCACGTGCTCTTGTTTGGAAACAAAGCCACGTGCAGCTGTCATCCGCCATCTTTAATCACCGTGCTGCCCTCTTTAGCTACTTACCTTTGAAATGTGGTACGTCACAGCTGTCATCCGCCATCTTCCATCGCAAACCTCAGTGCTGCACTCTATGTAGTGGCGGCAAATTCCACGTGCTCTTGTTTGGAAACAAAGCCACGTGCAGCTGTCATCCGCCATCTTTAATCACCGTGCTGCCCTCTTTAGCTACTTACCTTTGAAATGTGGTACGTCACAGCTGTCATCCGCCATCTTGCATCGCAAACCTCAGTGCTGCACTATATGTAGTGACGGTAAATTCCACGTGCTCTTGTTTGGAAACAAACCTATGCGCTTTTTTGTCAGCTATCATCCACCATCTTTGAGCACCGTGCTGCCCTCTATGTGGTGGTGGTAAATTCTACACGCTTTACAAACCCATGTGCTTTTGTCAACCGCCAGAGAGCACCGTGCTGCCCTCTTTATGCCGGTGGCAAATTCTACGTGCTTTTTGACAGCTGTCATCCGCAAGAGAGCACCGTGCTGCCATCTTTAGCTAGATACCTGTGGTGGCGGCAAATTCCACGTGCTCTTGTTTAGTAAACAAAGCCACGTGCAGCTGTCATCCGCCATCTTAGAGCACTGTGCTGCGGGTAATTTCGTCAGCTGTCATCCGCCATCTTTAATCTACAGAACACCGTGCTGCTCTCTGTAGTAGCGGGCAATTTGAAAAGTTCTGTTAGCTATCATCCGTCATCTTTGAGCACCGTGCTGCCCTCTATGTGGTGGCGGCAAATTCCACGTGCTCTTGTTTAGTAAACAAAGCCACGTGCAGCTGTCATCCGCCATCTTTAATCAACAGAGCACCGTGCTGCGGGCAATTTCGTCAGCTGTCATCAGCCATCTTTAATCTACAGAACACCGTGCTGCCCTCTTTACGGCTACTACCTTAAGCACGTAGTAGCGGGCAATTTGAAAAGTTCTGTTAGCTATCATCCGCCATCTTTGAGCACCGTGCTGCCCTCTATGTGGTGGCGGCAAATTCCACGCGCTCTTGTTTGGAAACAAACTCACGTGCTTTTTTGACAGCTACCATCCGCCCTGCTCTCTGTAGTAGCGGGTAATTTGAAAAGTTCTGTTAGCTGTCATACGCCATCTTTGAGCACCGTGCTGCTATCTATGTGGTGGCGGCAAATTCCACGTGCTTTACAAACTCACGCGCAGCTGTCATCCGCCATCTTACATGGCAAACCTCAGTGCTACACTCTTAAAATAATTTAAAAAAGAAAAATTCTACAGCAGCCATCTCTCGACGCTAATTGCACAAGATGGTGGCTATACATGACTCCTTAAAGGTTCTTATGCAAGATGATCGCTATACATAGACGCCCTTGGGATGCTTGCGCAAGATGGCAGTTATACAAGGCTCCTTATGAGACACCCTAGGGATGCTTGCGCGAGATGGTGGTTGCTCTTATGAGGCGGCTTAAGGATCCTTGGCTAGAGACGCCCTAAGGATGCTTGCGCAAGATGTGCGGCTATACATAGCTCCTTATGAGACAGCCAGTACTCGATACAACATGTGATCAGAACATTGATTGATGTGTTCAGAACACAAAATAAGTAGAATCGAACACTGTACTCGATACAACATGTGATTAAAACATTGTCTGGTGTGTTCAGAACACTACATAAGTAGAATCGAACGCTGTGCAACATGTTAGGGGATACCTTTGTTCTAAGAAGATCAGATTGAAACATAACAAGACTAGAATTGAACACTGCACTCGATGTCGTTACATGTGATCAGAACAATGATTGATGTGTTCAGATCACTAAACAAGTAGAACCGAACACTGTACAACATGTTAGGGGATACCTTTGTTTAGATTGAAACATAACAAGACTAGAATTGAACACTGCACTCGATGCAACATGTAATCAGAACATTGATTGATGTGTTCAGAACGCAAAATAAGTAGAATCGAACACTGTACTCGATGTCGTTAACTTCAACATGTGATTAAAACATTGTCTGGTGTGTTCAGAACACTACATAAGTAGAATCGAACGCTGTACAACATGTTAGGGGATACCTTTGTTCTAAGAAGATCAGATTGAAACATAACAAGACTAGAATTGAACACTGCACTCGATGTCGTTACATGTGATCAGAACAATGATTGATGTGTTCAGATCACTAAACAAGTAGAACCGAACACTGTACAACATGTTAGGGGATACCTTTGTTTAGATTGAAACATAACAAGACTAGAATTGAACACAGCACTCGATACAACATGTAATCAGAACATTGATTGATGTGTTCAGATCACTAAACAAGTAGAACCGAACACTGTAAAACATGTTAGGGGATACCTTTGTTCTAAGAAGATCAGATTGAAACATAACAAGACTAGAATTGAACACTGCACTCGATACAACATGTAATCAGAACATTGATTGATGTGTTCAGATCACTAAACAAGTAGAACCGAACACTGTACAACATGTTAGGGGATACCTTTGTTTAGATTGAAACTAACAAGACTAGAATCGAACACTGCACTCGATGTCGTTAACCTTAACATGTGATCCGATACAACATGTTAGGGGATACTTTTATCCTAAGAACCGAACACTGTACAACATGTTAGGGGATACCTTTGTTTAGATTGAAACTAACAAGACTCGAATCGAACACTGCACTCGATGTCGTTAACCTTAACATGTGATCCGATACAACATGTTAGGGGATACCTTTGTTCTAAGAAAATTAGATTGAAACATAGCAAGCCTAGAATCGAACACTGTAAGAACATTGTTTGATGTGTTCATTACAACTTCAATGATTTACCTAGTGTAAAACACACACTGTGCACATATCGCATAGCTATCTCAAATCAAAAAATAACACACTGTGCACATATCGCATAGCTAACACTTCAAATGATTTGCTTAGTACGAAAAAATAAAAAAAATCTATACCGCGTAGCTAACTCGTTCATCGCACTGCTCAGACGCTTAGTAATTGCGAATACACTCATACGAAAATCAAGAAAGCACACTGCGTAGCCAACTCGCTCGGCTCACTCGCTTAGTAATTGCAACACTGATACACACACGAATAAGAATGTTCCCAGATACTACATACTTACATGTTTTTGAAGGGGGTGAAAGATCATAAATTATATGTACACATGTTGTCTCATCCAAGTTGTAAGATGAAATAGACGCAGTACTGCGAGTTTCCGCTCTAGCTGGCGAACGGAAGTAGCATGATATCTCAGCAAAAAATACGTGTGAGCTTGCAAGTCAGACACAGTGATGGATACCGCGATTCAAATCCTGGCAACTTATGCCGTCGGGAAGGGCATCCGGCGAGCATCTAGCTGTAAATCCCCGATTCTCGAGTTGTCAAACAGATTCTTAATCCCAGTTCTTTGACGTCAGGAAGGGCAACCAGTCGAAAACAATAGTGTATGATGTAAGAGGCTAGATACTGTCAGTTTTGCGTCAGGAAGGGCAACTCAACAAATTCTTGCGATTTAAAATCTTAGTTTTGCGTCAGGAAGGGCATCCGGCTGTAAAACAACAGTTCGTGATACAGCGTTTTACAATCTAAGAAGAGCATCTAGCTGTAAATCCCCGATTCTCGTGTTGTAAAACAGATTCTTAATCCGAGTTCTTTGACGTCAGGAAGGGCAACCGGTCGAAAACAATAGTGTATGCTGTAAGAGGCTAGATACTGCTAGTTTTGCATCAGGAAGGGCAACTCAACAAATTCTTGCGATTTGAAATCTTAGTTTTGCGTTAGGAAGGGCATCCGGCAGTAAAACAATAGTTCGTGATACAGCGATTTAAAATCTAAGAAGAGCATCTAGCTGTAAAACCCCGATTCTCGAGTTGTAAAACAGATTCTTAATCCGAGTTCTTTGACGTCAGGAAGGGTAACCGGTCGAAAACAATTATCGAACACGCATCGCGAAGGCAAGAGTGTGCAGCGATATGCATGTTTAGACTTGCAGATTACGAAAGAAGCATAACAAGACTTGAGTCTTAAAACAAATTCTTGCGATTTAAAATCTTAGTCAGGAAGGGCATCCGGCAGTAAAACAATAGTTCGTGATACAGCGATTTAAAATCTAAGAAGAGCATCTAGCTGTAAAACCCCGATTCTCGAGTTGTAAAACAGATTCTTAATCCGAGTTCTTTGACGTCAGGAAGGGTAACCGGTCGAAAACAATTATCGAACACGCATCGCGAAGGCAAGAGTGTGCAGCGATATGCATGTTTAGACTTGCAGATTACGAAAGAAACATAACAAGACTTGAGTCTTAAAACGAATTCTTGCGATTTAAAATCTTAGTTTTGCGTCAGGAAGGGCATCCGGCAGTAAAACAATAGTTCGTGATACAGCGATTTAAAATCTAAGAAGAGCATCTCGCTGTAAAACCCCGATTCTCGAGTTGTAAAACAGATTCTTAATCCGAGTTCTTTGACGTCAGGAAGGGCAGCCGGTCGAAAACAATTATCGAACACGCATCGCGAAGGCAAGAGTGTGCAGCGATATGCATGTTTAGACTTGCGGATTACGAAAGAAACATAACAAGACTTGAGTCTTAAAACAAATTCTTGCGATTTAAAATCTTAGTTTTTCGTCAGGAAGGGCATCCGGCTGTAAAACAATAGTTCGTGATACAGCGATTTAAAATCTAAGAAGAGCATCTAGCTGTAAATCCCCGATTCTCGTGTTAGATTCTTAATCCGAGTTCTTTGACGTCAGGAAGGGCAACCGTTTGAAAACAATAGTGTATGATGAAAGAGGCTAGATACTGCTAGTTTTGCGTCAGGAAGGGCAACTCAACAAATTCTTGCGATTTAAAATCTTAGTTTTGCGTCAGGAAGGGCATCCGGCTGTAAAACAATAGTTCACGATACAGCGATTTAAAATCGAAGAAGAGCATCTAGCTGTAAAACCCCGATTCTCGAGTTGTAAAACAGATTCTTAATCCGAGTTCTTTGACGTCAGGAAGGGCAACCGGTCGAAAACAATAGTGTATGATGTAAGAGGCTAGATACTGCTAGTTTTGCGTCAGGAAGGGCAACTCAACAAATTCTTGCGATTTAAAATCTTAGTCAGGAAGGGCATCCGGCTGTAAAACAATAGTTCGTGATACAGCGATTTACAATCTAAGAAGAGCATCTAGCTGTAAATCCCCGATTCTCGTGTTAGATTCTTAATCCGAGTTCTTTGACGTCAGGAATGGCAACCGGTCGAAAACAATAGTGTATGATGTAAGAGGCTAGATACTGCTAGTTTTGCGTCAGGAAGGGCGACTAGTCTTAAAACAAAACAGATTCTTAATCCGAGTTATTTGACGTCAGGAAGGGCAACCGGTCGAAAACTATAGTGTATGATGTAAGAGGCTAGATACTGCTAGTTTTGCGTCAGGAAGGACAACTCAACAAATTCTTGCGATTTAAACTCTGTAAAACATATTTTTAACCCCAAGAGAATCGAACCCGAGACTACCGGGTGAGAGGCATGCACACTAAACCGAACTGTAGGCTATGGGTTTGTTCTACAGTCTTTGAAGTTGTATCAGAGCGAGCCGCGGAATGCATGTGTTAGCTGAAATTGTACACGTATCTTCCGGCTTGTGTAACCTTGAACGAAGACACGGTGTGCTGATAAGCGACTTGTAACTCACGAACGTCTTCTTAGCTGAGTAGCATTCAGCCCATGTAAGATCTGTACGGAGAGGTTAAAACACAGTACCAATTAAGGTTGTAAAATATTCTGTTCTGTAAAACTGAAACAGTCCTCCTCTGTGGTGTAGTAGTTAGTGTGATTAGCTGCTACCCCCGGAGGTCCGAGTTCGATTCTAGCCTACTCCTACCGAAGAAGCCTGCACAAGGCTTATTGCCTCCATCCGACGGATGAATCACCATCAACGTCTTGTACTCAAAATCATTTTTCAAAGGAGTCAGCACAAGGTTTAACACCCCCTATCAACAGCCCTTACTTATTGCTGGCTTTTTTGCACACCCCGCCTCTTAGATCATACACCATAGTTTTACGACTGGTTGCCCTTCCTGACTAGGATTTTAAATCGATAACTAGATATCCCGACATAGCCTACTCCTACCGAAGAAGCCTGCACAAGGCTTATTGTCTCCATACGACAGATGAATCACCCTCAACACTCTTGTACTCACAATCATTTTCGAAGGAGCCTGCACAAGGTTTAACGCCCCCATCAACAACCCTTACTTATTGCTAGCTTTTTTGCACACCCCGCCTCTTAGATCATACACCATAGTTTTACACGACCGGTTGCCCTTCCTGACTAGGATTTTAAATCGATAACTAGATGTCCCGACATAGCCTACTCCTACCGAAGAAGCCTGCACACAGCTTAACGCCTCCATCCAACAAATGAATCACCCTCAAACACTCTACAATCATTCTCACTACTTCGGAAGATAGTGGGTTCGAACTGGAAGCTGTAAAAAATAGCAAATGCTAGGCGAGGGACCTGCGCGATCGTCATTACATGATCTAGCCGGATGCCCTTCCCGACGGCATAAGTTGCCAGGATTTGAATCGCGGTATCCATCACTGTGTCTGACTTGCAAGCTCACACGTATTTTTTGCTGAGATATCATGCTACTTCCGTTCGCCAGCTAGAGCGGAAACTCGCAGTACTGCGTCTATTTCATCTTACAACTTGGAGGAGACAACATGTGTACATATAATTTATGATCTTTCACCCCCCTTAAAAAACATGTAAGTATGTAGTATCTAGGAACATTCTTATCCGTGTGTGTATCAGTGTTGCAATTACTAAGCGAGTGAGCCGAGCGAGTTGGCTACGCAGTGTGCGTTCTTGATTTTCGTATGAGTGTATTCGCAATTACTAAGCGTCTGAGCAGTGCGATGAACGAGTTAGCTACGCGGTATAGATTTTTTATTTTTTCGTACTAAGCAAATTATTTGAAGTGTTAGCTATGCGATATGTGCACAGTGTGTTTTTTTTTATTTGAGATAGCTATGCGATATGTGCACAGTGTGTGTTTTACACTAGGTAAATCATTGGAGTTGTACTGAACACATCAAACAATGTTCTTACAGTGTTCGATTCTAGGTTTGCTATGTTTCAATCTATAATTTTCTTAGAACAAAGGTATCCCCTAACATGTTGTATCGGATCACATGTTAAGGTTAACGACATCGAGTGCAGTGTTCGATTCGAGTCTTGTTAGTTTCAATCTAAACAAAGGTATCCCCTAACATGTTGTACAGTGTTCGGTTCTTAGGATAAAGGTATCCCCTAACATGTTGTATCGGATCACTTGTTAAGGTTAACGACATCGAGTGCAGTGTTCGATTCTAGTCTTGTTAGTTTCAATCTAAACAAAGGTATCCCCTAACATGTTGTACAGTGTTCGGTTCTACTTGTTTAGTGATCTGAACACATCAATCAATGTTCTGATTACATGTTGTATCGAGTGCAGTGTTCAATTCTAGTCTTGTTATGTTTCAATCTGATCTTCTTAGAACAAAGGTATCCCCTAACATGTTTTACAGTGTTCGGTTCTACTTGTTTAGTGATCTGAACACATCAATCAATGTTCTGATTACATGTTGTATCGAGTGCTGTGTTCAATTCTAGTCTTGTTATGTTTCAATCTAAACAAAGGTATCCCCTAACATGTTGTACAGTGTTCGGTTCTACTTGTTTAGTGATCTGAACACATCAATCATTGTTCTGATCACATGTAAAGACATCGAGTGCAGTGTTCAATTCTAGTCTTGTTATGTTTCAATCTGATCTTCTTAGAACAAAGGTATCCCCTAACATGTTGTACAGCGTTCGATTCTACTTATGTAGTGTTCTGAACACACCAGACAATGTTTTAATCACATGTTGAAGTTAACGACATCGAGTACAGTGTTCGATTCTACTTATTTTGTGTTCTGAACACATCAATCCATGTTCTGATTACATGTTGCATCGAGTGCAGTGTTCAATTATTCTAGTCTTGTTATGTTTCAATCTAAACAAAGGTATCCCCTAACATGTTGTACAGTGTTCGGTTCTACTTGTTTAGTGATCTGAACACATCAATCATTGTTCTGATCACATGTAGCGACATCGAGTGCAGTGTTCAATTCTAGTCTTGTTATGTTTCAATCTGATCTTCTTAGAACAAAGGTATCCCCTAACATGTTGCACAGCGTTCGATTCTACTTATGTAGTGTTCTGAACACACCAGACAATGTTTTAATCACATGTTGTATCGAGTACAGTGTTCGATTCTACTTATTTTGTGTTCTGAACACATCAATCAATGTTCTGATCACATGTTGTATCGAGTACTGGCTGTCTCATAAGGAGCTATGTATAGCCGCACATCTTGCGCAAGCATCCTTAGGGCGTCTCTAGCCAAGGATCCTTAAGCCGCCTCATAAGAGCAACCACCATCTCGCGCAAGCATCCCTAGGGTGTCTCATAAGGAGCCTTGTATAACCGCCATCTTGTGCAAGCATCCCAAGGGCGTCTATGTATAGCGATCATCTTGCATAAGCACCTTTAAGGAGTCATGTATAGCCACCATCTTGTGCAATTAGCGTCGAGAGATGGCTGCTGTAGAATTTTTCTTTTTTAAATTATCTAAAGAGTGTAGCACTGAGGTTTGCGATGTAAGATGGCGGATGACAGCTGCGCGTGAGTTTGTAAAGCACGTGGAATTTGCCGCCACCACATAGATAGCAGCACGGTGCTCAAAGATGGCGTATGACAGCTAACAGAACTTTTCAAATTACCCGCTACTACAGAGAGCAGGGCGGATGGTAGCTGTCAAAAAAGCACGTGAGTTTGTTTCCAAACAAGAGCGCGTGGAATTTGCCGCCACCACATAGAGGGCAGCACGGTGCTCAAAGATGGCGGATGATAGCTAACAGAACTTTTCAAATTGCCCGCTACTACGTGCTTAAGGTAGTAGCCATAAAGAGGGCAGCACGGTGTTCTGTAGATTAAAGATGGCTGATGACAGCTGACGAAATTGCCCGCAGCACGGTGCTCTGTTGATTAAAGATGGCGGATGACAGCTGTACGTGGCTTTGTTTACTAAACAAGAGCACGTGGAATTTGCCGCCACCACATAGAGGGCAGCACGGTGCTCAAAGATGACGGATGATAGCTAACAGAACTTTTCAAATTGCCCGCTACTACAGAGAGCAGCACGGTGTTCTGTAGATTAAAGATGGCGGATGACAGCTGACGAAATTACCCGCAGCACAGTGCTCTAAGATGGCGGATGACAGCTGCACGTGGCTTTGTTTACTAAACAAGAGCACGTGGAATTTGCCGCCACCACAGGTATCTAGCTAAAGATGGCAGCACGGTGCTCTCTTGCGGATGACAGCTGTCAAAAGGCACGTAGAATTTGCCACCGGCATAAAGAGGGCAGCACGGTGCTCTCTGGCGGTTGACAAAAGCACATGGGTTTGTAAAGCGTGTAGAATTTACCACCACCACATAGCGGGCAGCACGGTGCTCAAAGATGGTGGATGATAGCTGACAAAAAAGCGCATAGGTTTGTTTCCAAACAAGAGCACGTGGAATTTACCGTCACTACATAGAGTGCAGCACTGAGGTTTGCGATGCAAGACGGCGGATGACAGCTGTGACGTACCACATTTCAAAGGTAAGTAGCTAAAGAGGGCAGCACGGTGATTAAAGATGGCGGATGACAGCTGCACGTGGCTTTGTTTCCAAACAAGAGCACGTGGAATTTGCCGCCACCACATAGAGGGCAGTACTGTTCTCTCTAGATTAAAGATGGCGGATGACAGCTGTCAAAAAAGCACGTGGCTGTCAAAAAGCACGTGGCTTTGTTTACCACGCGCTAGTTAGGTTAAGTTGGTAACACTAAGGTTTAGGCCCGTCAAGATGGCAGTACTGAGGTTGGCGATGCGTTGTTGCCTGTCAAAAAGCACGTGGCTGTCGAAAAACACATGGCTTTGTTTACCTCACGCTAGTTAGGTTAAGTGACAGCTGTCAAAAAAGCACGTGGCTGTCAAAAAGCACGTGGGTTTGTTTACCTCGCGCTAGTTAGGTTAAGTTGGTAGCACTAAGGTTTAGGCCCGTCAAGATGGCAGTACTGAGGTTAGCGATGCGTTGTTGTCTGTCAAAAAGCACGTGGCTTTGTTTACAAATCTGTCAAAAAGCACGTGGCTGTCAAAAAGCACGTGGATTTGTTTACCTCACGCTAGTTAGGTTAAGTTGGCACTACTGAGGTTTAGGCCCGTCAAGATGGCAGTACTGAGGTTAGCGATGCGTTGTTGTCTGTCAAAAAGCACGTGGCTGTCAAAAAACACGTGGCTTTGTTTACCTCACGCTAGTTAGGTTAAGTTGGCACTACTGAGGTTTAGGCCCGTCAAGATGGCAGCAGTGAGGTTAGCGATGCGTTGTTGTCGATGACAGCTGTCAAAAAGCACGTGGCTTTGTTTACAAATTCAAATCTCGCGCCAAAATTCAAATTTCCCGCCAAAAATTCAAATTTCCCGCCAGAATTCAAATTTCCCGCGCCGCGGGTGGAGGAGGAGGCCGCCGAACCATCCAATTATACTACTGCTGCCCTCTTTAGCTACTTACCTTTGAAATGTGGTGGCGGATAATTTGTAAAATGCTTTTTTGACAGCAGCCATCTTTAATCTAGAGAGCACCGTGCTGCACTCTTAAACAAACTCACGTGCTTTTTTCTGACAGCTATCATCCGCCATCTTGCATCACAAACCTCAGTGCTACACTCTTTAGCTAGATACCTTTGAAAAATGGTGGCGGCAATTTGAAAAATTCTACATTCTCTTGTTTGGAAACGAACCCATGCGCTTTTTTGACAGCTATCATCCGCCATCTTTACTCCAGAGAGCACCGTGCTGCCCTCCTTAGCTACTTACCTTTGAAATGTGGTGGCGGATAATTTGAAAAATGCTTTTTGACAGCAGCCATCTTTAACCTAGAGAGCACCGTGCTTCCCTCTTAAACAAACTCACGTGCTTTTTCTGACAGCTATCATCCGCCATCTTGCATCACAAACCTCAGTGCTACACTCTTTAGCTAGATACCTTTGAAATGTGGTGGCGGCAATTTGAAAAATTCTACATTCTCTTGTTTGGAAACAAACCCATGCGCTTTTTTGACAGCTATCATCCGCCATCTTTAATCCAGAGAGCACCGTGCTGCCCTCTTTAGCTACTTACCTTTGAAATGTGGTGGCGGCAAATTCCACGTGCTCTTGTTTGGAAACAAATTCCACGTGCTCTTGTTTGGAAACAAGCTCACGTGCTTTTTTCTGACAGCTGTCATCCGCCATCTTGCATCACAAACCTCAGTGCTGCAGTCTTTAGCTAGATACCTTTGAAATGTGGTGGGGGCAATTTGAAAAATTCTATGTGCTCTTGCTTGCAAACGAAGCCACGTGCTTTTTTGACAACTGTTATCCGCCATCTTTAATCAATAGAGCACTGTGCTGCTATCATGCGGGCAATTTCGTCAGCTGTCATCCGCCATCTTTCATCCACAGAACACCGTGCTGCCCTCTTTATGACATGTAGTAGCGGGCATTTTGAAAAGTTCTGTTAGCTGTCATCCGCCATCTTTAATCAAGAGAGCCCCGTGCTGCCATCTTTAGTTAGATACCTAAGAAATGTGGTGGCGGCAAATTCCACGTGCTCTTGTTTAGCAAACAAACTCACGCGCTTTTGTCAGCTGTCATCCGCCATCTTACATCGCAAACCTCAGTGCTACACTCTTTAGGTACATACCTTTGAAATATGGTGGCGGATAATTTAAAAAGAAAAATTCTACAGCAGCCATCTCTCGACGCTAATTCCATAAAGTGGTGGCTATACATGACTCCTTAAGGGTGCTTACGCAAGATGGCTGCTATACACAGGTTCTTATGAGACTCCCTTGGGATGCTTGCGCAAGATGGCAATTATGCATGGCTCCTTATGAGATACCCTAGGGATGCTTGCGCAAGATAGCGGCTGCTCTTATGGGACGGCTTAAGGGTCCTTGCACAAGATGGCTTGAGACACCCTAAGGATGCTTGCGCAAGATGGCGGACACAAGATGGCGGCTATACACAACTCCTTATGAGACGCTTTAAGGGTGCTTGCGCAAGATGGCTGCCGCTCTTATGAAGAAAGCTAGCTTAGAGGCTAACGTGTCGTGCTAGTTCGATTCATTAAATTTGGGGCTTAAATGCAACATGTTAAATAACTCGAAAACGGTGCACCGTAGAGCAAAACGGACAAAATTTTTCTGCCCAACACCAAGGTTCGCAGTATGAGGAACATGATAGCATAAGAAAAACATAGTCTATCAACGGTTCGGTTCCTACTTAGGCCCTTTGGCATTCGCTCTGTTTTAGCTTGTATTGAAGCGAGTCTTCATAACATGATCAGGTCTAGCTATGGTAGAGAGTATAACGTACCGTGCTGATTCGATTCATTAAATTTAGGGCTTAAATGCAAAATGTTAAATATCTCGAAAACGGTGCATCGTAGAGCAAAACGGATAAAATTTTTCTACCTGATACCTAGGTTTGCAGTATCAGGAACAAGAAAAAACATAGTCTAATGATGAGATCGACGGTTCGATCCCTACTTAGACCCTTTGGCATTGGCAGCTATCTAATTCTACAAGATGGTGGCTATACATAGCTTCTTATGAGGCAGCTTAAGAGCGCTTGCACAAGATGGCTGCTGCTCTTATGAGACGCCCAAGGGGTGCTTGCGCAAGGTAGAAGCGACAAGACGGCGACTATACACAGCTCCTTATGATACGGCCTAGAGGTGCTCACACAAGATGGTGGCTGCTCTGATGAAGAAAGCTAGCTTTGCATCGTGCAGGTATCTTTACAGCACTAAACCTCATACCTTTGAAATGTGTTGGCGGGTAATTTGAAAAATTCGACGTGCTTTTTCTTAACAGCAGGTATCTTTAAACAATAGCGGCTATACATAAGCTGTTAAGGCCTCCTCTTATGTCAAGGCATAGCTCTATCGAACAAGTTTAAACCTGCATCGGGATAGCTAGAGTAAGCACGTGCTGCAGTGATGACGTCATTATGCATGTTTAGACTTGCAAATCACTAGAGAAACATAACAAGACTAGAATCGAACACTGCACTCTATGCTGTTAACTTTATCATGTGATCGGAACATTGACTGAAGTGTTTAGAACACTAAATAAGTGATCAAGACTAAAATAGAACACTGTACTCGATACAACATGTGTTTAGAACATGTCAGGGGATACCTTTGTTCTAAGAAGATTAGATTACCGCACATTCCTTGTAGGGCTAATAGGCTAAAGGGCTAATGGGCAAAAGGGCTAAAGGGCTAATAGGCTAAAAGGCTAATGGGCTAAAGGGCTAATGGGCTAAAGGGCTAAAGGGCTAGGGTGCCTCTCCTCTCTTTATCCGGGCTTGAGACCGGCTCTACAACTAGAGGCGGAGTTAACACCCTAAGGAAGGGAGAATGTTGGGAAATAATCTATACGAATATAGCTACTCGATCGACTATATACTACAGATGGATGACTTAGGTGAGGGTACGCGCTTACTTAATAATACCTACACGACGTAATTCATGCTCTATTTCAAAAATATCTTCTTTGTACTGTGTGTAACCAGCATCATGATAGGCTCTTAGCAGTTGTAAACGTTTTACCAGTACGTTGGGGTCTTTACAGTAGCTTATATCTACATAGGGTAACAGAGGCTCGTTGTGAACTTTGAGTCTATATGCAGACAGTTGATGTGTAGGGACTTGTTTTGATGTAATACGTGCTTCAGCAGTAGCGTTTCTAGGTACAAACTTAACTTGTTTCGATAGCGATGAAGCGTTGAAATTTCCTTCTTCTTTACCTTGCATCTCTTCTTGAGATGTTTGCACTGCGACAGAACGTGTAGTAGGCTTAGGAAATGAAGTAAAATCATCAAGCTGTAATGGCAATGAAACATTCAGTTTTTCTTCTTCTACTTTCCCTTTACTACTGTTTTGATCAACATCATTATCCTTATTATCATAATCATGATCTGGCCTCTCTTTATCTTGAAGTTTGTGCTTAGTAACAGAACTCGCAGCAGGTCTAGACAACAAGGGAGAATTAAAAATCTCTCGCAGAGGTGTACTTTTTAAACATAAATCAGTGTTCGCTGGAATATGGTTGAGCTCTTTGTATTTTGTTCCCGATGAAGCTACATTACACGCGGCTTCATGACGTTGAGCGTTGTATGCGTTCTTGAACTCTCTTCTACAATGTTTGCATTGAAAAATTGTCCTACATGATATCTCATGACGTCTCCTGTGATAGCTTCGGGAAAATGCTTTTCCACACTCTTCGCAAATATACCTAGAAATAGGTTTTCCCATGACGGACTTTTACCTTCTACTAACAGATTCTTCCTTAAATCTACTTGACATTTGTTACTCTCTACTTCGATGATGCGAACAGCTTAGCGATGAACAGTAAACTAACACAAAAGCGTATAACCAAGGTAGCGACAGTAAGGTTTAAGCCCATCAAGATGGCAAGAGTGAGGTTAGCGACGTTCTGTTGTTGGATTTTAAATTCCGCGCTATAACATGCATAAGGTGGCAGCCTTGAGGTTTACCGCCGTAAAGATGGCAGCAGTGAGGTTAGCGACGCTCTATTGTCCTTCAATGTGAGGTTAGGATCCGTCAAGAAGACAGCTGTCAAAAAGCACATGGCTTGGTTTACTAAACAAGAGCACGAGGCAGTGACGTCACGGTCGCGTAGTATGCTGCTTCAGCATGCAATGTTCAATGTCTACACCTACCTAGTTAACACTCTGCTATGTTCACAAGATTTTTACACATAACTATTGTTTATGCTTTATGTTTGTGTACATAGGTTATGTTAAGATAGCAGCAGATACAAGCGATGGTCACGTGCTCTAGTAGAAGATGCATGCATTATCAAAAGGTGGTGTGTACACGCTTTTAAACCTTGCTATTCTTACCGCTGCCATGTTCACAAGATTTTTAAACATCGCTATTCTTTGTACTTTAAGTTCATGCACATAGGCTATGCTAAGATAGCAGCACAAACACATGCGAACGTTATACATTCTAGCGGGATGTGTTAATACGATAGTTGATGCATGCAAAATCGATAGGTGTTGTGTACACACTTTGAAACTTAACTATTCTTCGTGCTTTAAATCCGTGCACATAGGTTATGCTAGGATAGCAGCACACTCTTGCGGGAGAGGTTTTGTAGTCTAGTTGATGCATGTATAATGGATAGGCAATGCGTACATGCTTTTAAAACATTGCTATTCTTACTGCTGCTGCTTTGTTCACAAGATTTTTTATACATCAGTATTCTTTATGCTTTAAGTTCATGTGTATAAGTTATACCAAGTTAGCAGCATATTTATAGGGTCGTCGCACACTCTAGTGGAAGAAGTTTAATACGAAAGTCGATGCATGCAAAATCGATAGGTGATGTGTACACGCTTTGAACTTGGGTATTCTTTGTGCTTTAACTTCGTGCACGTAGGTAAGCAATACACATATGCGATCGTTGTACACTCTGACGGTAAAAAATAGTCGATGCATGCAAAATCAATAGGTGATGTGTACACGCTGTTAAGCATCGTTATTTGTTGTGCTTTAAGTTCACGCGTATATGTTATGCTAAGATAGCAGTACAATCTAGCGGAAGAAGTTCAGGGTGATGTGTACACGCTTTGAAACATAGTTATTCTTTGCATTTTAAGTTCATGCACATAGGTTATGCTAAGATAGCAGCATAATCTAGCGGAAGAAGTTTAAGTACGAGAGTCGATGCATGCGAAATCGATAGGTGATGTGTACACGCTTTGAAACATGGCTATTCATTGTACTTTAATTTTATGGGTATATGTTATGCTAAGATAACAGCACAATCTACCCGAAGAAGTTTAGTACGAGAGTCGATGCATGAAAAATCGATAGTTGATGTGTACCCGCTTTGAAACATGACTATTCATTGTACTTTAAGTTCATGGGTATAGGTTATGCTAAGATAGCAGCACAATCTAGCGGAAGAAGTTTAGTACGATATTTGTTGCATGCAAAATCGATAGGTGATGTGTACACCCTTTGAAACATGGATATTCTTTGTACTTTAATGTCATGCGTATAGGTTATGCTAAGATAGCAGCACAATCTAGCGTAAGGAGTTTAGTGCGAGAGTCGATGCATGCAAAAATCGATAGGTAATGTGTACACGCTTTGAAACATGGCTATTCTTTGTACTTTAAGTTCATGTGTATAAGTTATGCTAAGATACCAGCACAATCTAGCGGAAGAAGTTCAGTACGAGATTCGATGAATGCAAAATCAATAAGTAATGTGTACACGCTTTGAAACATGGCTATTCATTGTACTATAATTTTATGGGTATAGGTTATGCTAAGATAGCAGCACGATCTAGCGGAAGAAGTTTAGTACGAGGGTTGATGCGTGTAAAATCGATAGGTGATGTGTACACGTTTTGAAACATGGCAATTCATACTGCTGCTCTGTTCCCAAGATTTTTAAACATAGCTAATCCTAATGCTGCTCTTAACGACGTAGAGCTAAGGATTGATTACGTGACCGTGACGTCACTGCCACGTGCTCTTGTTTAGTAAACCAAGCCACGTGCTTTTTTGACAGCTGTCTTCTTGACGGATCCTAACCTCACATTGAAGGACAACAGAGCGTCGCTAACCTCACTGCTGCCATCTTTACGGCGGTAAACCTCAAGGCTGCCACCTTATGCATCTTATAGCGTGGAATTTAAAATCCAACAACAGAACGTCGCTAACCTCACTCTTGCCATCTTGATGGGCTTAAACCTTACTGTTGCTACCTTGGTTATACGCTTTTGTGTTAGTTTACTGTTCATCGCTAAGCTGTTCGCATCATCGAAGTAGAGAGTAACAAATGTCAAGTAGATTTACGGAAGAATCTGTTAGCAGAAGGTAAAAGTCCGTCATGGGAAAACCTATTTCTAGGTATATTTGCGAAGAGTGTGGAAAAGCATTTTCCCGAAGCTATCACAGGAGACGTCATGAGATATCATGTAGGACAATTTTTCAATGCAAACATTGTAGAAGAGAGTTCAAGAACGCATACAACGCTCAACGTCATGAAGCCGCGTGTAATGTAGCTTCATCGGGAACAAAATACAAAGAGCTCAACCATATTCCAGCGAACACTGATTTATGTTTAAAAAGTACACCTCTGCGAGAGATTTTTAATTCTCCCTTGTTGTCTAGACCTGCTGCGAGTTCTGTTACTAAGCACAAACTTCAAGATAAAGAGAGGCCAGATCATGATTATGATAATAAGGATAATGATGTTGATCAAAACAGTAGTAAAGGGAAAGTAGAAGAAGAAAACTGAATGTTTCATTGCCATTACAGCTTGATGATTTTACTTCATTTCCTAAGCCTACTACACGTTCTGTCGCAGTGCAAACATCTCAAGAAGAGATGCAAGGTAAAGAAGAAGGAAATTTCAACGCTTCATCGCTATCGAAACAAGTTAAGTTTGTACCTAGAAACGCTACTGCTGAAGCACGTATTACACCAAAACAAGTCCCTACACATCAACTGTCTGCATATAGACTCAAAGTTCACAACGAGCCTCTGTTACCCTATGTAGATATAAGCTACTGTAAAGACCCCAACGTACTGGTAAAACGTTTACAACTGCTAAGAGCCTATCATGATGCTGGTTACACACAGTACAAAGAAGATATTTTTGAAATAGAGCATGAATTACGTCGTGTAGGTATTATTAAGTAAGCGCTTACCCTCACCTAAGTCATCCATCTGTAGTATATAGTCGATCGAGTAGCTATATTCGTATAGATTATTTCCCAACATTCTCCCTTCCTTAGGGTGTTAACTCCGCCTCTAGTTGTAGAGCCGGTCTCAAGCCCGGATAAAGAGAGGAGAGGCACCCTAGCCCTTTAGCCCTTTAGCCCATTAGCCCTTTAGCCCATTAGCCTTTTAGCCTATTAGCCCTTTAGCCCTTTTGCCCATTAGCCCTTTAGCCTATTAGCCCTACAAGGAATGTGCGGTAATCTAATCTTCTTAGAACAAAGGTATCCCCTGACATGTTCTAAACACATGTTGTATCGAGTACAGTGTTCTATTTTAGTCTTGATCACTTATTTAGTGTTCTAAACACTTCAGTCAATGTTCCGATCACATGATAAAGTTAACAGCATAGAGTGCAGTGTTCGATTCTAGTCTTGTTATGTTTCTCTAGTGATTTGCAAGTCTAAACATGCATAATGACGTCATCACTGCAGCTCGTGCTTACTCTAGCTATCCCGATGCAGGTTTAAACTTGTTCGATAGAGCTATGCCTTGACATAAGAGGAGGCCTTAACAGCTTATGTATAGCCGCTATTGTTTAAAGATACCTGCTGTTAAGAAAAAGCACGTCGAATTTTTCAAATTACCCGCCAACACATTTCAAAGGTATGAGGTTTAGTGCTGTAAAGATACCTGCACGATGCAAAGCTAGCTTTCTTCATCAGAGCAGCCACCATCTTGTGTGAGCACCTCTAGGCCGTATCATAAGGAGCTGTGTATAGTCGCCGTCTTGTAGAATTAGATAGCTGCCAATGCCAAAGGGTCTAAGTAGGGATCGAACCGTCGATCTCATCATTAGACTATGTTTTTTCTTGTTCCTGATACTGCAAACCTAGGTATCAGGTAGAAAAATTTTATCCGTTTTGCTCTACGATGCACCGTTTTCGAGATATTTAACATTTTGCATTTAAGCCCTAAATTTAATGAATCGAATCAGCACGGTACGTTATACTCTCTACCATAGCTAGACCTGATCATGTTATGAAGACTCGCTTCAATACAAGCTAAAACAGAGCGAATGCCAAAGGGCCTAAGTAGGAACCGAACCGTTGATAGACTATGTTTTTCTTATGCTATCATGTTCCTCATACTGCGAACCTTGGTGTTGGGCAGAAAAATTTTGTCCGTTTTGCTCTACGGTGCACCGTTTTCGAGATATTTAACATTTTGCATTTAAGCCCCAAATTTAATGAATCGAACTAGCACGACACGTTAGCCTCTAAGCTAGCTTTCTTCATAAGAGCGGCAGCCATCTTGCGCAAGCACCCTTAAAGCGTCTCATAAGGAGTTGTGTATAGCCGCCATCTTGTGTCCGCCATCTTGCGCAAGCATCCTTAGGGTGTCTCAAGCCATCTTGTGCAAGGACCCTTAAGCCGTCCCATAAGAGCAGCCGCTATCTTGCGCAAGCATCCCTAGGGTATCTCATAAGGAGCCATGTATAACTGCCATCTTGCGCAAGCATCCCAAGGGAGTCTCATAAGAACCTGTGTATAGCAGCCATCTTGCGTAAGCACCCTTAAGGAGTCATGTATAGCCACCACTTTATGGAATTAGCGTCGAGAGATGGCTGCTGTAGAATTTTTCTTTTTAAATTATACGCCACCATATTTCAAAGGTATGTACCTAAAGAGTGTAGCACTGAGGTTTGCGATGTAAGATGGCGGATGACAGCTGACAAAAGCGCGTGAGTTTGTTTGCTAAACAAGAGCACGTGGAATTTGCCGCCACCACATTTCAAAGGTATCTAGCTAAAGATGGCAGCACGGGGCTCTCTTGATTAAAGATGGCGGATGACAGCTAACAGAACTTTTCAAATTGCCCGCTACTACATGTCATAAAGAGGGCAGCACGGTGTTCTGTGGATGAAAGATGGCGGATGACAGCTGACGAAATTGCCCGCATGATAGCAGCACAGTGCTCTATTGATTAAAGATGGCGGATAACAGTTGTCAAAAAAGCACGTGGCTTTGTTTGCAAGCAAGAGCACATAGAATTTTTCAAATTGCCGCCACCACATTTCAAAGGTATCTAGCTAAAGACTGCAGCACTGAGGTTTGTGATGCAAGATGGCGGATGACAGCTGTCAGAAAAAAGCACGTGAGCTTGTTTCCAAACAAGAGCACGTGGAATTTGTTTCCAAACAAGAGCACGTGGAATTTGCCGCCACCACATTTCAAAGGTAAGTAGCTAAAGAGGGCAGCACGGTGCTCTCTGGATTAAAGATGGCGGATGATAGCTGTCAAAAAAGCGCATGGGTTTGTTTCCAAACAAGAGAATGTAGAATTTTTCAAATTGCCGCCACCACATTTCAAAGGTATCTAGCTAAAGAGTGTAGCACTGAGGTTTGTGATGCAAGATGGCGGATGATAGCTGTTAGAAAAAAGCACGTGAGTTTGTTTAAGAGGGCAGCACGGTGCTCTATAGATTAAAGATGGCTGCTGTCAAAAAGCATTTTTCAAATTATCCGCCACCACATATCAAAGGTAAGTAGCTAAAGAGGGCAGCACGGTGCTCTCTGGAGTAAAGATGGCGGATGATAGCTGTCAAAAAAGCGCATGGGTTTGTTTCCAAACAAGAGAATGTAGAATTTTTCAAATTGCCGCCACCACATTTCAAAGGTATCTAGCTAAAGAGTGTAGCACTGAGGTTTGTGATGCAAGATGGCGGATGATAGCTGTCAGAAAAAAGCACGTGAGTTTGTTTAAGAGGGCAGCACGGTGCTTTCTAGATTAAAGATGGCTGCTGTCAAAAAAGCATTTTTCAAATTATCCGCCACCACATTTCAAAGGTAAGTAGCTAAAGAGGGCAGCACTGTGCTCTATAGATTAAAGATGGCTGATGACAACTGTCAAAAAGCACGTGGATTTGTTTATCTCGCGCTAGTGAGGTTAAGTTGGTAGCACTAAGGTTTAGGCCCGCCAAGATGGCAGCACTGCCGATGACAGGTGACGAATTTGCAGCTACTGCGATAAAGAGGGCAGCACGGTGCTCTGTAGTTTAAAGATGGCGGATGACAGCTGTCAAAAAGCACGTGGATTTGTTTACAAATTCAAATCTCGCGCTAGTGAGGTTAAGTTGGTAGCACTGAGGTTTAGGTCCGTCAAGATGACTGCACTGAGGTTTGCGATACGTTGTTGTCTGTCAAAAAGCACGTGGCTGTCAAAAAACACGTGGATTTGTTTACCTATTCAAATCTCGCGCTAGTTAGGGTAAGTTAGTACTACTGAGGTTTAGGCCCGTCAAGATGGCAGTACTGAGGTTAGCGATGCGTTGTTGTCGATGACAGCTGTCGAAAAGCACGTGGCTTTGTTTACAAATTCAAATTTCCCGCGGGTGGTGGAGGAGACCTCTGGGAGGCCTCTAGCTGTGGTGGTGGTGGAGGAGGCCTCTAGGTGGCCTCTGGCTGTGGTGGCGGTGGAGGTGGCCTCTGGGAGCCTGCGGTGGCGGTGGCCACCGAACTGTCCTATTATACTACATTCTATGTATAGTTTTATGATACTGCGTTTTATATTCTGATATGAAAAATCATGTAACCTGATATATGGTAATGTTATATTTTTTAAAATTTAAATGACTGGGCGAGTTGGCTGTGCGGTTAGGGGGGCGCAGATGTGAACTTGCATCCAGGAGATAGTGGGTTCGAACCCCACTGTCGGCAGCCCTGAAGAAGGATTTCCATTTTCACACCAGGCAAATGCTGGGGCTGTACCTTAATTAAGGCAACGGCCACTTCCTTCCCATTTCTAGGCCTTTTCTGTCCCATCGTCGCCATAAGGCCTATCTGTGTCGGTGCGACGTAAAGCAAATAGAAAAATATATATGTAGGCTAACTTTACAGTCATCACGTACATTATTCAAGACAATGAGTATACTATTTTGTGCCACATGCATTATAATATGAATGTTATGATAGGCCTAGCTACCAACACAGAATTTCTAACCTCTTCAATAATAGTGACTTGTAGGCCTATACCACGTATAACTAAATTTTGAAGTCTTGCGTCAGGTAGTCAGACTCTGAATATAACAAATATTGATAGGCCTAAATACATACCTAGTCTATTCTTTATTGAAATACTAATAATATCACTCTCCTTCATCTATCAGCTGATTGAGTACTTGGCTAAAACATGGCGGCTGGACTGGCCTTGGCCACACTGTACATATAGAGTCACTGTACTCTGGCCAGCCATGGACTATTGGATCAAATGGAGCCTATTTGCCGCGGGCGACTAGTGGCGCAACTGAGCAACTATTTGCCGGCCGTCATCTGAGCCGGCAACTGCTCTGGCGACTTTTAGTTGCTCAAATGCGTGACGGGGCATTGCAGTAAATGTAGCCTATTAGCCGTACTAGTCGCCCGATGTACCTCCCCGCGCATACGGAAACGTCACTCAAGTTCGTGTTCTCACACCAGCTTGACATAATGCGGAAGATGGAACGCAATTGACTCAGCGATCCACCTAACCATTATCTTTCTTCATTACCTTGTTTGGTCTCGTGCTGTGGTAGGGTGAATATTTTACTTATTGTAATAGTTTATTTATTGAACATGGAGACATCAAATAAACTACAACAGCAAACGAAGGAGATAGAAAAATTATTTGAAAGTCAAATAAATACCGAAGGCCATTTTTGAGGTAGAATGAAAACCCGTCACGTGGGATTCCAGAACTGCAGCTTACACTGACAAAATAGAAAGACCGAATTCTTGGAACAGCATTCTAGAGAACTTTATTCCAGAATTCGAAGCAAAACCCGTAGGTGAGAAGAATACACTAAGTGAGTATTATAATTTTTTTTTGCTAGTGGCTTTACGTCGCACCGACACAGATAGGTCTAATGGCGACGATGGGATAGGAAAGGGCAAGGAGTTGGAAGGAAGCGGCCGTGGCCTTAATTAAGGTGCAGCCCCAGCATTTGTCTGGTGTGAAAATTGGGAAACACGGACAACCATCTTCAGGGCAGTCGACAGTGGGATTCGAACCCACTATCTCCCGGATGCAAGCTCACAGCTGCGCGCTCCCAACCGCACGGCCAACTCGCGCGGTATGTGAGTATTATAAAACATTTACTACATGGAAATATGTAATACCCATAAAAATTATACAATCGTTTTCATTTACAAGTACCATTTGTGTCATACTGACAATCGAAGAAGTCAATTGGGTCCCATACTCCAATGACAGACAAGGAATTTCAGCAACTGACCAGGAACTATCCCAAATGATCCCATACTCACGGGAATAGAACCCGTGGCCTTAATTAAGGTGCAGCCCCAGCATTTGTCTGGTGTGAAAATTGGGAAACACGGACAACCATCTTCAGGGCAGTCGACAGTGGGATTCGAACCCATACTCACCATACACTCCCATAACCCATAGAAAAATAAACAGGAAAGAAGATTTAATGCAAAAGGTTAACCTCCAAGCAGATTCCACAGTAATTAGGCGATGAAGTATACCGATGACAACATGACAATTACGAGACCCACAACGAAACTCCAGAATGAAAATGCAGTAAAAACGAAGGATCGTTTCAGCATTTAGCCAGCCATACTCCACGCCAGAATTCAGCAATGAGACTACACAACAGCCACGAAGCACCATCAACGGTATGTAGATATTTGAATGACAGGTGAGAGCGACCACGAATCAACACATGTAACGACCACCTAGCACCAGCAACGAACAATCAGGAAGATTGATACATACATTCAAGCACATGGCTAAACTGATATCCATCAACCAGGACAAGAAGATCACATAACACGCATGGCACTAGTCATTCATCATACGTAGCAAAGAATAAAATACCAGACAATATATTCAATACACAGGCAGTGATAAGAACGGATGAAACACAATGCAGAATTGCATGGCAAGAAGCAGAGACGATCAGGTCGAGATAGGTTACAGTTTAGATGAACTAGCTAAGCTGGACACCACCAAGGCTGAAAATTTAAAACAGTTAAATCATCCCCATATACAATTCATTTAATGAAGCACAGTCACAGCACTTGTGTACAATCACAGCCAGTCAGGTACTCAAAATGAGTCTCTGGATATACCAGGGCTAATAATATGGTGGCTTAACGACGACGCACCATATGCCATTTGGAACAAATGCACATAGACACCCTTCCTAACACTAGGAAACCAGGGATATAATAAGTAAACTAAGAGACAGAGACATGAATATGTACACGATGAAACAGGTGCATTAGTTAATGAAAAATGATTTTCAATGGACACACCAGATTCCTTATTCACAGCTGACACAAAATTTAAGCAGTAGATGACCGACATAGATAAAACCAAGCTCACATGCGTATGATTCAACAAGCTGAACATAGAACAGGCCTGAATTAAGACAGATTGCCTATGAGCAAATATTACATTAGATAACCACAAAGATGTATAGACTGGTTCACCATACGGCTGAAAGAAATACTAATGAAGAATTATGCATTCAACGTTAAAGGACAATCCCCTAATTTACCATCTGTCCTAATAAGGACACAGCTCTCCTCAGAAAACAAGGTACAGGTCCACCAGCATAATGGATCAACATGAAACACAAGTTGCCAGAATGAAAAGAAAGCCCCAGGCCAACCGCACAAATTATAAGAAAAAAGTACCATTCATTTCACTGAATTGCTCCACCGAGGTAGTGGGTGAGGTAAACATACAGGTAGAAAAAGGTTAGGAAGCAAGAATGAGGAGCGTACCACATTTACTGAGTTTCGGTAATAATCATTTTCAAAGTGAAATGTCGCTCACTTCAGTAGCCATAGCAACAGCGTAGCCACAACAAACCACGCTACAGCTGCTACCACACACTCTGTGGCATACTGACAGTCGAAGTAGCCATAGCAACAGCGTAGCCACAAAAAACCACGCTACAGCTGCTACCACACACTCTCTGTGGCATACTGACAATCGAAGAAGCGGGGCAATCAAACAACAGAAGCCAAAACACCGCAGCCATGTCTTCGACTGTCAGCGCAGCCACCAAAGAGATAAGAGGCGCCTCTCAGCGCGAATCACGCCAACTACGGAGAGAAGGTCCTCGATAAAACACAAACAGAGAAAGGAGAAGCGATGGAATCTGGGCGAGACCAATAGATCAACGACCATAACAGAGGGTGGAAGGAGTGTGGGATAGAGCAATTCACTATAACGACACTCTCCGTCACACTTAAAAGACCCAAAATTTAATAAAATAAAAAAGTAAATAAGTTGGGTGGGTGGTGCAATTCAAATATACAAAACAAATTGAAAACAATTAAGTTTCAAAAAAGAAAAAACTAACGACAAGGCTCATTTACAGAATTACAACCAATCGTAGTCACCATACCAACAATTACAACCAAATTTAAAGTTTTAATAATATTTTCCAGATGGAATTAACTTCAGTTTGACTTAGAGTTTCATTACAATTTGCTTGTTCGAGCTCGAACGATAATTTTCCAAACCATTAATAACTTAGATGCACCAATTTGGGGTACGCGCGCGTCCCAATAAAATTACCCAAACAATTTACCAAATGTTTCTGAACAACTAAAAGTCAACACCCATTAAAACAATAAATTATTACATGTTTGAGATCCCACATTGAACACGGCAGCGTTTCAAGGAAAACATCTAACCGCGTCCCCTAACAGGCCGACAATGTCCTCAAGAAACATTAAGGAAGGCAAAGTAAATAAAATTAAGAAAAAGCCCACATAAAATTAAGAAAAAGCCCACATCAAAAGAAAAACAATGAATGACTGAAGGAAATCAATAATAATAATAAGGTAGCACAATAATATAGAAGCAAATAAAACTCATCTCGTGACCCAGTTCATCACACCAACAGCTTAAGTACGCCATACAACAACGAACGTCAGCACATCTCGAGTATTGTTACAACACTGACCACGCCGCGATAATGCAACTAATCAAACCGTTATCAGAGAAACAAAAGACGGAACATACTCCTACTATGCAATAAAATGGAGTATAGTATTAGAACAGTAGTATTAATCAAAATTTCAAAAAGGAAAATATAATAATAATAATAATAATAATAATAATAATAATAATAATAATAATAATAATAATAATAATAATAATAATAATAATAATAATAATAATAATAATTTACCGGGAGGTACACCCCAACGCCGCGCATTTAAATCTTGCGCCTAAATGAACTCCCCTATTGGGAAAACCATGAAAATTGAACTACTCAAAATTAGAACTTTACTCAGAAGATGTCACCACTCAAATATGATGTAATTTCGTTATTGTGCAGTTTCCTAACCTGTATGAATTTCTACTTGTTTTGTTTGAAATTCATCAAGAAGTTTGGACTTTCTCTCATAGATGACACTACCAAAAATCTATGATCATGCACCCTGATGCGAAGTGAAAGAACTTTTGTTTTAAAGATGTTTTGTATTCATAAGTTTTTTAATTGATGTTCATTTATTTTTGGGTAGGCAATATTACCTCTTCTTTCCGCCAGTTCTGAATCCAGCCAATCCCAAACTTCTGTAATTAATTTTCCACCTATCACAGGCTTCTTCGCCTATTCTGAATGTCACTTTTGAACTCAACCAATAACATTCTGTGGGTGTGTCTTGATTATTCACGAATGATCTCGAATTATCCCCGAGGGTTTATAAACTGCGGCTTTTCACGTCTCTTGGCCATTTGATCGTCATCTAACTAAGTGTGTGGGTCAAGCAGGAGGCGGATGGCGCTTCTTTCATCAGGCAGCAGTACAGCGACAAGGTAATGGCCACATAACATCTTTCTTGTTGTAGCAAACTCCGCAGTTTAATCCGAGGGAAGGGTCGGACTCATTAACTATGTAACCTACTTTCCTAAAAATGTAACTTTCTGCCGGCTAATGTAAAAAATTCATAAAATATTTAACTGTAAATCGGGGATAGAGAGTGATGTACCCTCTCGAGCTCCCCTTCATATTGGTTTGAGGTGACTACGTTTTGTGACTGGTTTTCTTCCTTTCCGTAAGGTCTTAATTTATTATTATACGAGTCACCTCCATAGTTTGGGAATAGCCCCTGTTTCATCGGCCTAGTACCCTTTAGGTTTTAAGTGTTCATAACTAGGAGTGCAAGCATTCGCCTCCATTCATTTTGTGTTCGGGCCATTTATTTAGCCATTATTCTTGTTCCATGAAGGCCCAGTAGGTTTGGTATTAAATACCCCTGTATAATCCAGAAATTGTAAGTTGATGTTGCCTTGAATAGGCTTGGAAAACTGAGAGCTTGTTAACTCTTTTTCAAAGTAAGATTACTGTATGCCTCTTGAACGCTAGATGTTGTATTTTGGGAGCAAGCGCTCCGTGAATTAGAGGATTTCTGCCCTTGTGGTGTTTGGGACATCACTGCATGTTTTCAATTATTGAACTATATAATTAATTGATAAGATGTATATATGTAATCACTGATAGGTCATGTTTAAATTAATATGTATATATATATATAGGGTTTCTATCATTCATTTCAATCATCACTTCATTTCTTTGTATCGCGGCTATAACGTATTCTGAACGAACAAATTATTGGGTAAAGTATTTCAACATCATTCATATTTATAACTTGCAGTAAATTTTCCAATAGCCTTTGTGAGGTGACCAGAGTCAGCAGGCTGATTTCAGCCCATTTCCAGGAAAAGTACGCCATCTAGGTTACGAGAGACCTCACCCTCTCTACCTCATGAAGAGACAGTTGATACATTATAAACGCCCACTCTTCGAACCACGCTACCTAACGCTTTATTTCAACGGGAAAGTTCAGCCTATGTGAATGAACGTAATGAAGCAACGTGATGGATTCACAGAAATACATAGGAGAAGGGATGCGACCTCGAATCTTACTGGACCACGTGATATGGCTGATGGAAGGAGACATTTGAACGGGTATACTTCGGAGACAAGAGCTGGAGAGGACATTCTGATTCTCACTCTTGGAAGACACTCTTACTACGATTCTACGTCTGCACATCGGAGAAGTTTTTAACTTAGTTCACTTCGCATCTGAGTAGTACCGTAGGATACTACTCAAAAGTTACTCTCATTGGAACTTGTTATCTCAATGACAAGAGGTAGTCAACGGGAGACCGGTTTTGACTAGTATAGGGAAGGAGAGCTTTTATTATGAATTTAGCTACACTACTGTTCCGTAATACGGAAGAATACAAGTGTATTATCTCCATAAACATAACCCATGGTGGTTTTGCACTTAAAATTAGGACTCATTACGACTTTATGTAAGGAGTACGGTAGGAAGTGTTAAAGCAAGGGAAAGCAGAAGTAGGACTGGAATCCAACAACAGATGAGGGAGCTGGTACGAGAGATCCACCCATGATCAGCTTCAAGACAACAGAGTCTACATATGGTGAGCTTATGGCATAAGTTACTGCAAGTCTTCTCGCAACAGTTCATTTTCTTAGAGTTAATTTCATTCAATTTTTCTTCTGCTTCCGTAAGTTCAGATTTCGTTAATACGCCGTTACGTCACGTTTTTTATTCTAATAAATAGCTGTTTTAATTTGTATGTTCTGAAATTATTATTAATGATCCTTAAATTCCAAGTTAGTGTACTTAATGATTTGTGTTCCGTTCACCTCACCCCTGGGAGGTTTTTGAGTCTCATTACGTATTATTATTATTATTATTAATTATCAACTTTCGTTTTCAAGCCATAAGCTTGAAGACTGGCGCCCATGGGATATTGTTTATGGAGAAAAAATGAGATATAATTTATTTATTTTAATATTAAAGTGACCCGCCACGTTATAGTTTTGTCATATGTCTGTGGGCCAAGTGGGTACGTCACACCCTTTGAACAAATTTGTGCTCGTTTGTAAATTTGAGCTGGAAGCTCAAAAATTGTAAAACTAGGGGCTTGAAGCCTAGGAGTGTTAAAGTTCTGAAATCTTGGATTTTTCTATTTTGTACCTGAAATGTCATTGTTATCTCACTTAGTGAAAATTAGTTAAGTTTGTGATTTTTCTAAAATTCAACCTTCAGTTTATGTTTTAAATTCAATTCTTGACATTGTAGTTAGACCCATTCATCCCGGCACCTTCTTTCACCTCTGCGTTCCACGGGAAACCCCGGAATAATAATAATAATCATAATAATAATAATAATAATAATAATAATAATAATAATAATAATAATAATAATAATAATAATAATGCCCGTGTGGGGATTTACCGGTTACCTCCATCGGGCGCGTCCCATTGGAATTGGGAAAGCTCGCTGGCTCTGCCGCCAGCAGAGTCAGAGGGTAGTAGGGAAATAAAATACCACCGTGAAAAAAAACTGGTCCCTTGCCAGGGTTACGGCAAAGACTGGTAAATGACCAGAAGCCAGAAAACATCTTGAGGCAACCTCTAGGGCTAACAACCCTAGTTGTAAAAGGATAGGTACCCGTCCAAAGCAAAGTCAAGTCAAAAACCATGATGGCACCACATTTCAAGAAACATACCCCAGGGGGTAAATCTTCGGATAAATCCCTCGTCGTGAACGCCACGGCGCACGAGTCTCGTTCGGATTCTGGGGGAGACTCGACATCATGCAAGAGACGAGTCGGAGCGTCTCGGTGTACCCCGAAGAATCAAAAACTCAAGCTAAAATCTAAAACCTTTCTAGCAACTTTCAACATAAATTCACTTACACAAACTGGCAAGCTGAAAACCCTCACCAAAGCTCTTCACGAAAATCAGATATCCATAATGGCCCTACAGGAAACAAGGTACCCAGATGAAGAGATTTTTGAATCTGAAGGCTACCGATTTTTCAAGAGCAAAGCGCAAAGAGGAATCCTCAATGGAGCTGTGATGCTTGGAACCGCGTTTGCTGTTAGAACCAAGATCCTTAAATCGGTTGTAAATTTCGAACCTGTGAATGACAGATTGTCTATACTCACAATTAAATGCGCGAACAAAACCTACGCCCTAGTTAACGCACATGCTCCTACAAACGATAAGAATAAGTCTGACCCAGACGAAGTTGATAATTTCTGGGACCTACTGGATGAAAAATTAAACAAAATCCCCAAACACCATGTCAAGCTTCTTTTGGGTGACTTCAATGCCCAACTAGGTCGTGAACAGAAGTACAAGAAAGTTATAGGAAATTACCCTGCTCACAAAAGAACCAATCCCAACGGCAAAAGACTGGTGTCCATTTGCGAAAATCACAACCTGCAGGTCATGTCGACCCACTTTCGCCATCTACCCAGAAAGCAAATGACTTGGCGTTCTCCCGTCCAAGCTCTCGGAGAGTTCCAAATTGATCATGTTGCAATCTCCAGGAGAAACAGCCCTGAGATTATGAATGTCAAGGTAAAGAAAGGCGTCAATGTGGCCTCAGATCATTATATGTCTCTTATCAAATTCAAACCAATTCCCGCAAACCCAAGGAAGACAACCAAACTGATCACACGCTTCGACAATGATAAACTTCGGCAAAGGGTCGAGGAGTTCCAGGAGAAGGCTAGACCAAATGACTGTGACTTTAACAACGCCAAAAGTCTCCTTGTTGAGGCCGCCAAAGACCTTGCAGAAATCAAAAGAAGCAGAAAGCATGCCTGGTGGAATGGTACCTGCGAATCAGTCCTCCAAGAAAGACTCAATGCGTGGAAACAGTACTACTCTACGAAATCAGAAAATGATTGGGAAACCTACAAAACCCAACGTGCCCAAGCAGCTAGGGTGTTCAGAACTGAGAAACGTAAATACGAAAAATCTCTCATTGAAAAGATAGAACAAAACTTTAGGAAGAATGAAAGCAGAGAGTACTACAGAGCCTTCAAACGAAAACTCACTGGCTATAAACCAATCTCTATGCTTTGAGCGAAAGGACGGCACACTGGCGACGTCAAATGAAGAAAATTGCAGCATTCTGGCAGATTACTTCAAGAATTTACTTAATTGCTCTAAACCGCAAAGCGCCATTGAGGCCAAGGAACCCTTACTCAGGTACCCAGATTCCAGACCACCCGACAGAGATGAAATCAAGCGCCACATCGCCCGTCTCAAAAATAACAAAGCGCCGGGGGAAGACTCAGTAGTAGCAGAACTATGGAAATATGCCCCAGAGGAATCACTTGATATGTTGCAAAAGCAAATAGCAGAAATTTGGAACAAGGAGACCCTACCCGAAGATTGGACAATAGCTTTGATCCATCCATTACACAAAAAAGGCAGCATGAAGAACATCAACAACTACAGAGGAATATCTTTGCTACCCGTGACTTACAAAATTCTATCACTTGCCATCCTGGAGCGTTTGGAAGCACAAGTCGAACATCAAATAGGTGAATACCAAGGAGGGTTCAGAAAAGGTCGCTCAACAGCTGAACAGATCCAAAATCTCAAAACGATCGTCCAATATTGTACACTAAGGTCCAAGCAGTATGTGTCTGTCTTTGTGGACTTTAAGAAAGCGTACGACTCCATTGACCGGGAAGTCCTGCTAAACATCTTAAATGAATTTGGAGTTGATTTGAAACTGCTGGCAATAATTAGAGCCACCCTGACCGATACAAAATCCAAGGTGAAGTTCCACGGATGTCTCTCGCATTCCTTTGACATCAAAACAGGAGTCCGACAAGGTGATGGGCTATCCCCGATACTCTTCAACTGTGTTCTTGAAAAGATCATCAGAACCTGGCGGGTGAGATTACAGGAAACCAACTACAGTCCATTGAGTATATGAAC
The DNA here is from genome assembly GCF_040414725.1 of Anabrus simplex. Classification (NCBI taxonomy): domain Eukaryota; kingdom Metazoa; phylum Arthropoda; class Insecta; order Orthoptera; family Tettigoniidae; genus Anabrus; species Anabrus simplex. The sequence goes on along the minus strand of NC_090266.1, from coordinate 1,123,099,672 downwards.
CAAATCCAAGGGGACCGCAACAGACTGCTTAGCATTTGCCGATGATATTGCTGTTCTCTCAAACGACATAGAAACCGCTAGAGCTCAAATTGAAATTTTAAAGGAAATTGCCGAACAAACTGGTTTGCAGATATCGTTTGGGAAAACAGAAGTAATGACTAACATCAAAGAGGCTCCACCAAAACTCCATACAAAATACGGGGACATCACCCGAGTAGACAAATTCAAATACCTGGGTGAGATCATCATGAAAAATGGACTGGACAAAGAAGCACTTCAGGAGCGAGTACGCAAACTGGAAATAGCATACCAAACATCCCGCACAATCTACAACAAAAAATGCCTTTCCCAAAACACCAAGATACGTCACTATGAAACAGTTCTGAAGCCAGTAGTTCTATATGCAGCCGAAACCCTGTCTCTAAATGCCAACAAAGGACTCCTTGAAGAACTGGAGAAAAGAGAACGCAAAATTGTGAGAGGAATCTTGGGATCAAAGTACAGAAATGGAATCCATCAAAAGAGATCCAACAAGGAAGTCTACAGCAAAATAGGAAAAATTACCGACACAATCAGAAAAAGACGGGCACGATTTTACGGTCATCTGAAAAGAATGGACGGAAGAAAGTTAACTAAAGAAATCTTTCACTTTTTTGATTCAAACCCCAAAACCACAATTCCCTGGTTTAGAAATACCAAAGAAGACCTGCAAATGCTACATATCTTTACAGAGATCTCTTTCGCAAGAAAATATTGACGAACGGGCTAAACCGAGACGAGCAACCCTTGGACAGAGGAGCGTAAGCAAGCCCACTCACAAAGAATGAGGGAAATTTGGGCTCTAAAGAAGGCCAAGTTCAGTGTCAAATTCAACAAGACTTAACGTGGTCCTTGAAGGGAGAAATGAAATGAAGGGAGAATGAAGACTGAGAATGAGAATGAGAATGAAGGGAGAAAATAAATATAAAAAGAAAATGGAATTAAATTCAATTCGATCCAGAGCACGCTTCAGTATTCACGTGGGTTTAAAAAATCAACATAACGTTACATTAATCTTAAAATTTCAGACCCCCTTAGTAGGGTAACTACGCAACCAGACTACGTGGATTGTAAATACTTTTCCATTTGGTTTCTTTCCTTTCCACGGGGAAGAATTTTAAATTAATAATAACAGATACAGAAATTTAAATTGTCACAGCTCCTGTTAAAAGAACAGGTCGTTTAAAACACACGGTTCTCGTGACGTAGATGGAGGTCCTTTCAATTAAAATTATACTTCGCCCGAAAGTAACATAACAGCTTTGGCATGGTTAAATCTTGCGGAATTAATATATTTCAACCACAAAATGTTCACTCAAAAAAATATGAATGGAAGGAAGGCGAACGGTATCTTCAGTCCAAAAAAACATAATATTATACGCCGAGCCGACATTTTGAATTTCGTCCGCCAGAAACTTGACGAAGCCACTCTCCTCAAACTCGCCTGGACAGTTTATATAACATATAAGGTTGGATTTATCGAGGTGATGAGACCTTTTCACATTGTCAAGATTTCAAAATTTACGTCCGTGGCGACGTTATCCATGTATTACGGCATGCTTCGATGTGAAGGGACGGTCACTTTAAACTTTTAAAATAAGAACACACAAATACTAGTAATTTTCTATCATCCACCCACCACTAACAGTAATTGAATTCACCACGAAAGCTCACATTAGGGTGGTTTGAACATACACACAGACCGTCTGCTAGCCATTGTAACAGAAGGCTGTCGCCGAGGCATCCTTACTCAAGCGGAGATGGCCACCCAAGTATCATATAAGAGAAATAGATCCGTCACTCCTGTATAATATAGTTCACTGAGAAAACAGGTCATGGAAGCTATAGTGGCCCCTGTATCTCCGCCAACATAAGGAAATAAATACCACGATAATACCTCGTAATAAACTTGATAATAATAGTTGTTACTTTGTTAAAATTTTAATTGTGATAGAGATAATGATTGCATTTCGGTAGGAAAGTTGTATCTAAAGCTTCTCTCGTGTCTTTTGCTTGAAAAGCAAATTGCAATTACCGTATTTGTATGTTGGCAATACTGTTATAACGCTAGCTTGTATCGTTGTTTCACGTTCTCATTTTAATGTACATTTGCATATATTAAATAATAAATGCAACATTGATTACTGAAAATATTAATGCAATTCATATAAAACCCCAAAACGCCCATATTTGCCTAAATCACGATCTAACATAACCTCATTCTTTCACTCGTTCGTTCGTTGAACCCTTCCCACGACTTTTATGTACGGGAATGGAAAACAGGAGAAGGAAAGGAGAAGGAAAGGAGAAGTAAAACGCAGCATAATGCACAGTTTATATTTTGAATTTTATTCCAAACAGCAGGTAAGAAGCACAATCACACACACATTTACTCGCAACAGCTAGGTAGTTCAATGTGAAATACGTTCATGATCATAATACTATTTCATCACACTAAGAATGCGTATAATTATAATTTCACCCCATACTCTCAAAAAACTGGATCAAAAATCTCGTTCAATGCGAAAGAATCTCAACAAATTTTCGTCTAACAAGCACTATTACTTACCGTACGACCAAGTTCACTTCGCGCGCAACGATAACGGTGTTGTGTTTTGAATTTGCTGTGCCGCGCAACTGAATGTGTAATGCCAACCACTGCCTTCTAAATTAACCATCTAAAAGAGAATTTTAGTTTTCACTAGTTGGCGGAGGATGAGGAGCCCATCTCGGAACTGCTTCGGACGCTCTCTATGAAGTGTCACCACCCTGTGGCCACCAACTACAACGGTACCAGCAGCTTACACAAGGGTGCGCTGTGGACAACAGTTAAGAGTCGAGTTGCGCGCTAACTAATACCAACTTCGTAACAACAAAGCTCCACGGAATACCCAATGGTGATGGATCAGCCCACCGTTATAGTAAAATTCACACCAATAAGAATCTTAAATGTACAACAATTAGTTATCGCAGAGTTTCGTTCCATTGGGCAAGATTAAACAATAGTTTCCATTCACCTTTTCTTATAAATTCCCCAGGAACAAATTTCCGGTGTAGCGGTAATTTCACGTAGTCCTCATAATAATACCGCTACACATTGATCCAATAATTAGTGAATTACAGCTCAACTGGGGAACACATGTTTAATCCTATGTCGTTGCCCGTTATTTCTTCTTTCATGAAGCCGAGCAATTCGTAAAATGACGACTTTGACATGCGCAGGTAATAGAAAAATTTACTGTCATCCTCATTTAGATCGTCAAACAATGTATAATATAATCCTCTAGTCAGTCGAGAAACAAATACAGGATGTTTCCGCATTTTCCTAACCCTTCGGATTTTCCTTTTTAATAGAAGAGCAAGAAGAAGAATTTCTTCGTAGGACGCCATTCTCTCTACTGACTATTCCCCGGTATGAACCGAGCAATTATTCACAAGTTGCGCCACTGATCGCCCGGTACTTAAATCCTGTGGCAACTAAGTTGCGTCACTAGTCGCCCACGGCTAATAGCGGCCTTACTGCAGAGTCCGACTCGTTGGCTGAATGGTCAAAGTACTGGCCTTCGGTTCAGAGGGTCCCGGGTTCGATTCCAGGTCGGGTCGGGGATTTTAACGTTCAATGGTTGATTCCAGTGGCCCGGGGGCTGGGTGCTTGTGCTGTCCCTAACATCCCTGCAACTCACACACCACACATAACACTATCATCCACCACAATAACACGCAGTTACCCATACATGGCAGATGCTACCCACCCTCATCGGAGGGTCTGCCTTACAAGGGCTGCACTCGGCTAGAAATAGCCACACGAAATTATTATTATACCTTACTTCAGAAGCACAGAGGATGTTCTGTATAAGCAGCTTACTGAACAGGTGAACTGAAGCTAGCTCGTGAGGTTTCTGTCTCTGGACTCGCTGAAACCTCTCCAAACTTTACATTCTCAAATCTTCAGCTCTCGAATGAGCACGTCGACTTTTCAGGTCAGTTGCTATGCAACATTTCTCCCCCAGCGAGTCTTCATTTAGTTTGTGTACTGGCAACGTGTAAATATATATATATATATAAAATAACATGTCCTGACTGACTGACTGACTGACTGACTGACTGACTGACTGACTGACTGAGTGACTGACTGACTGATTGATTCATCATCGCCGAGCCAAAACTACTGGATATAAAGAAATGGAATTTCGGGGATACATTTGTATTAGGGTGTAGGTGCTCGCTAAGGGAGGATTTTTGGATATTCCGTCGCTAAGGGGGTGAAAAGGGGGTGAATTTTAAAATGAGGTATCTGTATCTCAAAAACTTAAAAGTTTACAGTCGTAAAAATTGGTATTTGGAATCTCCTTTAAAAATAAAGAAACGCCTATTTTTCTGTTTTCGGAAAATCTTACTGGGGAGATGAAAAAAGGGGGAAAATTAGTTGAACACATATTATGAGGAGTATTCTATAAAACTGAAGATGTTACAGACATGAAAATTGGTATTTGGATTCTCCTCTGAAAATAAAGAAACGTGTATTTTTGTGTTTTTGGATAATCCGAAGAATAGGGGTGAACAGGAGTGACAAACGGGGTGAAATTTTAAAAAGACTATGCCTGCAAATTATCTCAGACTCGTAACATATTACAGATTTGAAAACTGGCATTTGGAATTTCCTGTAAAAGTAAAGAAACATAAATTTTTTTCGGAAAATATACTTAAGGGGAACTGTAAAAGAGGGTGAATTTTCAAAATGAGCATATCTACAGTATATCTCAAAAAATCAACATGTTGCAGACGTGAAAATTGGTATTAGGAATCTCCATTATAAACAAGGAATCACGTATTCTTTGGTTTTCGGAAAAAGCTCTTAACGAGGGGAGGGGTAGGGGGTGAAAGGATTAAAAAATTAGTTCAATTATTTGTGTGATAATGTATGTATACACACTAAAATATCTAAAGGTGTTACAAACGTGAAAACTGGTACTTGGAATCTCCTTTAAAAATAAGGAAACACGCATTTGGGGGGGGGGAGTCAACTTGGTAGGGGGGGGGTGAAAACGGAGATGAATTCCTTTTACGAGGATACATATATCTCAAAACTGAAGATGTTACAGTCGTGATAATTGGTATTTGGAAGCTCTTTTAAAGAAACAGGTACTGTTTATTTTTGGAAAATTCACTTAAGGAAGTGAAAAAATTGAAGTCGTTTTCTGAAGAAACTTATATCTCAAAACTGAAGGTTACAGACGTGGAAATTGGTATTTGGAATCTCCTTCAGAAATAAAGGAACACGCATTTTCTTTGGTGGGGTGAAACCAAATTAATGGCCGGGGGGTGGAGTGAAAGAGAAGTTGAATTATTTTCATGAGGATACTCATATCTCAAAAACTGAGGATGTTACAGACATGAAAATTTGTATTTGGAATTTTCTTTCAAAGTAATGAAACACGTAATCTTTTGTCTTTGGAAAATTCACTTATAATTTAAAAATTAGTTGAATTATTTGTACAAGGATACTTATATCTCAAAAAATAAAAATATCTTACAGATGTCAAAGTTAGTATTTGGAATCTCCTTTAAAAATCAAGAAGCACGCAGTTTTTGGAGGGGGGAATCAACTTAACGGCCTAGGGTGAAAAAGGATTTGAATTATTTTTTCGAGGATACTTATATCTCAAAAACTAAAGATGTTAGAGGTATGAACATTTGTGTTTGGAATCTTCTTTCAAATTAAAGAAACACGTGTTCTTTTGTCTTCGGAAAATCCACTTAAGGGGGGTGAATGAATTTAAAAAATAGTTGAATTATTTGTATGAGGATACATATATCTCAAAAACTAAAGATGTTAAAGACTTGAAAATTGGTATTTGGAATCTCCTTTAAAAATAAAGCAACACGCACTTTTGGGGAGGGGGAATCAGCTTAACGGGTTGGAAAGGGGGGGGGGGGAGGCTGAAAAAGGAGTTGATTTACGTTTATAAGGATACTTGTATCTCAAAGAATGAAGATGTTACAGACGTGAAAATTAGTATTTGGAATCTTCTTAAAAAAACACGGATTTATTTGTTCGGAAAATCGACGTAAGGGGTGTGGGGTTAAAAATAAGTAAATAAGGAGTTGAAATATGTTTATGAGGATACTTTATCTAAAAAACTGAAGCTGTTACAGACGTGAAAGTTGTTATTTTGAATTTCCTTTCAAAATAAACAAACACATATTTTTTGTTTTCGGATAGTCCATTTAAGGCGGGAGAGTGGTAGAAAGAAGTGAAGAAGACGAAGAAGTTGAATTATTCTTATGAGTATACATTTATCTCAAAAACTGAAGGTGTTACAGACGTACAGACATGAAAACTGGTATTTGGAATCTCCTTTAAACATAATGAAACATGTATTTTTTATTTTCGTAAAATGTAGTTAAGGGGCTGAAAAGAATTGGAAAAGCGGGTGAATTTCTAAAATGAGTACCGGTATTACTACATTGCTGTATATTATAAAAAACTTAACATGTTAGAGATAAGAGACTTAGTATTTGGAAAGTCCTTTAAAAGTACAGGAAAATGTACCTTTTTGTTTTTGGAGAAAGCACTTAACGGGGGTGAAAAGAAGTGAAAAGTAGCTGGATTTTTTATGAGGATACTTATATCTTAAAAACTGAAGATGTTACAGACGGGAAAATTGTTATTTGGAATCTCCTTTAAAAATAAAAGGACATGTATTTTTGTTTTCGGAAAATACACTTAGATGGGGGTGGGGTGGGGGAAGGACTGATCAAAGGGTTGAATTCTTTTCATGGGGATTCTTATGTATATCTCAAAAACTGAAGACGTTACAGATGAGGGAATAGGTATTTGGAATCTCCTTTAAAAATAACGAAACATGTATATATTTTTTCGACTTGAGAGAAGACTGTTTCTCACATGTACAGTTCTATGTCACATGGTCGACTTAGACCCAAAAGGTAATACCACCAACATGGTTTACAAAGGATTTCTGGGGTAAATGAAACTCAATTTTTGTGTAAGTTTTTATACTTTAGGACGTTTCAGATAATGTCCGAGGAACGAATATTTTGATCAAATTACGAAATCGACGCGAGCGAAGCCGCAGGTAATTGCTAGTACTGTATATATCTCAAGTGTTGTAGTAATCTCTTTAGGTGACAAAACCGTCCGTTCTTTGAAAATACTTTTTCTTCAGCACAAGCTGGACTTTGAGTTTAATGTGCAAGTGGTACATATTTCGCAATACTGTATCATTGCACTTCTCCTTTAATAAAATTTTGTTTCGTGTGTGTGAAAAAACTCTCTTAATACACAACAGGGAGGGCTAGGCCTGGGAAGTTAGCGACTGTGGCCTTAATTACGGTAGACCTACAGCCCCAGAACGTTTCTAATGTGAAAATGGAAAATCACAGATAAAAGCATATTTAAGGCTGTAGACGAAGGTTGGAGCACACCACTTCTCGAACTCAATCTCACAGCGAAGTGACGCGTACCACATAGCCAACTCGCTCGGTGGTTGTATTCTCACAAACATCGTATTATACTTAGTGTAACAAATATACGGGGCGAAGTTTCAAGACAAGAAAGTAGAGGTTGTCAACATTGTACTAAAATGTTTACTTTCTGAATTATTTGGTTAATGATTGATAAATGATTTGTTCTTCCTGGCAAGATTAAAACCACATGATGCTCTGTTATATCTAAGCAGCTTGATATATTCTTTTTACCAATTCGTTCAAATCACGCATTTAACTATAATATTGCCTGTTTCAGGAATAATGCCATCATTGACAATGATTCGCCGTATTGGAATATTTTTCACTTGTCTGGTCGTCTCCTACACTTTGGTCCGACTACTACTGGACAAAGATATCAGCGCACTTATCCTGTATTGCGCTTTAGGACTTACGTTGGGAAGAATTATGTATGCTGTCATTCTAAAATTAATTCCGACAGAACTGCTGCCGGAATTACACAAGAAGGCCATCTTTATTACAGGTTTGTATTAGCCAAATATTTTCTTCCTCTCGTGGAGTAATTTTCTTTGTACATCTTCAACTTTTGCTTCTCACTTCGTTTTTGCTTCGGTTCGAAAGCAGGTTCAGTTTAGTCTTTGTCTGTCTGTATGTCTGTTCGTTTGATTTTTACGACATCACGGGAATATGCATTAACAGAATTTTACAAAACTCAGTATACAAAGTGGGAGTAGTATGGTTAGCCAGTCAATAACACATAATTCTCAAACTGAGAACGAATAGAAAGACGGGAAGAATGTTTGGTGTAGTGAAAGTTACGTGGTTTGGGAGAAAAGAGGAGGAGTACGATCTTGGAGTCATTCCAGTGCATTCATTAGCCATGTAATTACGAAGGACACCCAGTATTGTTTATTAAAGTCTTTTCAAATAATAAGTAAATCGAAAAGCAGTCATTTATGAAAGAAAGGGAAAAAGAAAAGCAATTCAAAAGGTGTGTAGAAAGCATTCTGAGCTCGGTAAATTCCTGTCTGTTGGCCTGTTGACGTTTCCTTATTGATCAAAATTTTACAAGGTTAACTTGTTCATCACTGTCCTACAGATGAGGTTTGTAGTGCGTACCATGCTATTTGCTTTACGTCGCACCGACACAGATAGGTCTTATGGCGACGATGGGATAGGAAAGGCCTAGGATTGGGAAGGAAGCGGCCGTGGCCTTAATTAAGGTACAGCCCCAGCATTTGCCTGGTGTGAAAATGGGAAAGCATAGAAAACCATCTTCAGTGCTGCAGACAGTGGGGTTCGAATCCACCATCCCCCGGATGCAAGCTCACAGCTGCGCGACCCTAACCGCACGGCCAACTTGCCCGGTGTAGTGCGTACCAGCTTGCAAGCGTGTTGTAAAGCCGCGACAGTCGAGCTAACGAGGTCGCTGCCACACTGGGACTCAAAGCTGGCAATTTCAAGTTTGAAAAACCCTAGAGAACTTTAACACTTTAATATTTGCAATAGGTGAAAGTGAATAATGGTTTCCTTCTGGAAACTTCTTTTTTTAAATAATAATAATAATAATAATAATAATAATAATAATAATAATAATAATAATAATAATAATAATAATAATAATAATAATAATTGTACCGGGAGGTACACCTCTACGCCGCACATTTGAATCTTGCGCCTAAAAGAACTCCTCTACTGGAGGAACCGTGAACTTGAAACTAGACCTACTTAAACCTTTACTCAGAAGATGTCACTACAGAAATCTGATGAAATTTTGTTATTTTGAAGTTTCCTGAACTGACTGTATTTCTACTTGTTTTGTTAACCATTCATTAAGAAGTTTGGACATTCTTCCATAGATGTCACTGCTAAAAACTATGTTCATGCACCCTGGTGCGAAGTGAAAGAACCTTTTGAAGAAGTTTTGTATTCATGAGGTTTTTTTTACTAATTGATGCTCATTTATTTCTGGGTTGGCAATATTGATCTTTTCTTTCCGCCAGTTTTGAATCCAACCAATCAAGAATTTCTGTAATTAATTTTCAACCTATCACAACCTTCTTCTTCGATTTTGAGTGTAACTTTTAAATTCACCAATAAAATTGAGGGGGTGTGGCTGGTTTATTCGTGAAAGGTCTCGAACTTTCCCCGAGGGTTTATAAACTGCGGATTTTCACGTCTCTTGGCCAATTAATCGTCATCTGAACTAGTGTGTGTGTCAAGCAGGAGGCGGGAGGGGCCTCTTTCAACAGGCGGCAGTACACCGACAAGGTAATGGCCACTTAACATCTTTATTTCTTGCTAGCTCTGCAGTTTAACCCGAGGGAGAGGTCCGAAAATTTAACTATGTAACCTACCTTCTGAAAATGTAACTTCTGCCGGCTTATGTAATAACTTCATAAAATCTTTAACTGTAAATCGAGGATAGAGAGTGATGTACCCTCTCGAGCTCCCCTCAATATTGGTTTGAGGTGACTACGTTTTGTAACTGGTTTTCTTCCTTTCCGTAATGTCTTAATTCTTATACGAGTCACCTCCATAGTTTGGGAATAGCCCCTGCTTCACCGGCCTAGTGCCCTTTAGGTTTTAAGTGCTCATATGTAGGAGTGCAAGCTTTCGCCTCCATTCATTTTGTGTTCGGGCCATTTATTTAACCGTTTTTCCATTTACATGAAGGCCCTATAGGTTGGGTACGAGATACCCCTGTTTCAATTTGTAAGTTGGGCCATGGAAGGCCAAAAGTTGTAAAATATTTTTGGCGTTGCCTTGAGTAGGTTTGAGAACTGAGAGCACGTTAGCTCTATTTCAAGTGTTGTAAAAGTGCCTCTGGGAGGCCGGATATTGTAATTGCTGGAGCAAGTGCTCAATATATTAGGTGATTTCTGCCCTTGAGGAAATTTGTACACTTTTGTAAATTTGAGCTAGGAGCTCAAGAATTGTAAAGCGAAGGGCCCGAAGCCCAGATTGTTAAATTGTCACTAAATTTTGAATTTTCTTGTCTTGCCTAATATTTGTCATTGTACCTGACGTTTCATTGTTATCAAAATTTTGCTAAGGTTGAATTTAAGAAAATATAACCTTCAGTTTAAGTTTTTAAATTCTTTTCTTGCCATTGTAGTTAGTCCCATTCATCCCGGCACCTTCTTTCACCTCTGCGTTCCACGCGTAACCCCGGAACAAGTTGTAGCAAAGCGTGGTTGAATGGGTCTCAATTTTCTCAATTTCTCAGTCGTTGGCATTTTCTTTTCCTATTTTCTAAATTCGTAAACTTCTGTCATCATGTCCGGCCAGCGCGAAGTCCTCCATACCGGCTACTTGCGCAAGGAGGAATTCATTTATGAATTGTTAATTAGGAATGTTCAATCTGGAGGCACGGTTGCGGCTGATACAACTAAGCTTAAGGAATCTTTAGAATTACCTATTTGTATCCCAACTTTGGGAGAGAAGGACATTGATGAGGCTCTGTCCACTATCACGGACAACACCACTGACCTAATATCCGTAGTTAGTGAGTGAGTAGTTAGTGAGTGATCCTTCCGCCAACCAACTTAAAAGAGTACAGGCTAGGTTGTACCATTTTTACAATAGAGTGAAGGACCTATTGTCTCTTAAACTAAAAGATGACCATGCTAAGGAGGCTAGCAACCTTGTGGAATACCTCTCTGAAATGTCTAATAAAGTTCTTCAATTGCTGACTGGGGCAAACAAGCCACTGTTGTAAACATCGTACGTGAGGAAGATTCGTCCAAGAATGTAGAAAGCAGGAAATCGGTAGCTACTCAACAAACGTCTGCCCCATTGGAAACTGAGTGTGATCGTCGTACATACATTCCACCATTCTTTTTAAATAATGCGGTTCCTGAAGCTTCTTCACCCCCTAGGTCGTTACCTACTATGTCACCTGGGTTTAGTAGTTTGCCTCATCCTTTGGCTATGTTGCTTAGGGGAACCTCTAAGTTTTCTATTAATTCCACCAATGAGGTTATTTCATTTCTAAGATTCTTAGTTGAATTTCAGGATCACGCTCTAGTGTTTTCTTTCTCTTCTTCTCAGACTCTTCAAATTATTTACCCTTATTCCATAGGTGTCCTCTCGGACAAAATAGTCAGAGCAATAGCCGATCAATCTTCCATAGAAGACTTCCACGCCCATCTCTTAGCTACAGTAAATTCATTCCGGCTCGGGCAATATCATCATTAATTCAAAGGTACTATTTCAGAGTACAGCGACTGGATGAAAACCTGGCAGACTTCATCCAAGATATTAAGTTTTACACCAGGGTATTTGCTCTTCATTTCCCAGAAGATCAAATTGTGCAGATCATTGTGGAAGACATCTCCCCACCCTATAGGTCATATCTGTGTTTCGCGTCGCGTCCTCAAACTTTTGCCGAGTTAGAAGCGATGGTGGTCTCAGCCGAAGTAGTTAAGTATGCTGACACCTTACGAGTCGCTAAGGAGCCCCCTCTGTTTTCGAGTAATTTTCGGCCTCAACCTCGCCGAACTTTCACCACCCGCAAATGTTACGCTTGTGGGTCGGTAGATTATCTGCGTAACAAGTGCCCTTTGATTAAATCGAGTGGGACAAAGAATGGAGCAGGTTCATCACAAGGATGTTTCAAGTGTGGCTCCTTTAATCACCTTGCCAAGAATTGCCTTAATGCCAACAGAACCGCCTCCTGTTCAACTTCTGGTGCAACCTCCACCAACTCGAATAATCAAAAGTGACTAGTGGTATCGGCTGAGTCGGCAAAGTCATCCTCCCAAAGCTCATCCCCGATCAAAACCACCAAAAGCTCGAAACAGGGTAGAAGTTCTTCTAACCCCGCAGTTGAATGCCCCAAAGAATGCCTTAGGATTGCGGCGGAGTCCCCCGCACTTGTACTTTTACTCAAGATTGAGTTGAATAGTAAACCCGTTACCGCTCTATTAGGCTCAGGGAGTGTTTGTTCTATTATTTCGGCAGAATGGTACTCAAAATTAAAGTCTATTTGTAAATTTTCTGACTATTGATCATCTTTGGTTCAATGTATTTCGGCCAATTCCTCTCCATTAGAAATTTTAGGTTTCACCTTTGCCAAAATTCGGATTTCTAAATTTACTTGGAAAGTTAAACTGTTTGTGGCTAAGCACTTGTCTTACCCCATAATATTAGGAGCAGACTTCATGTCTCATACCGGTCTAGTGCTCGACATCCAGAGCAAGTCGTGCACTTTCAAATTTGCCAAATATTGTAAAATTCCCTTGCTTAAATGTAATTCTGCATCATGTTCATCTGTTTCGCCAACCCAGGATGAGATGTTGTTAGACCTCAGACATCTACCTGAGGAGCAGGCTGATAGTATTCGTAAGTTATGTCAGTCGTTTCCTGATGTTTCTTCTGATACTCTTGGTGTTACTGACCTTATTGAATACAAGATTGAGGTTTCTGATTCGATCCCGGTCATATTTCCACCTTATAGGCTATCTCATCCTAAAATGAAGGCCCTCAAAGAGATCATCGATCACATGTTAAAGGATGGTATTATTCGACCCTCTAAGTCCGCGTATTCATTGCCTATTTTCCTGGTGCCGAAACCCCAAGGTGGCTTCAGGCCTGTGATTGACTACAGGGCTTTAAATCGGAAGGTGGTGTTACAATCAGTGCCTCTTCCTGACCTTCACTATTGTATTTCATAGTTTCGGAAAGCCAAGTTCTTCACCATCTTAGACCTTAATCAGGCGTATAATCAGATCCCTCTAGCTGAATAATCAAAACATCTAACAGCTTTTGCCACGGATTGGAACTTGTATGAGTCCAACCGCGTGCCTTTCGGGCAGCTGTGCTAACGAGACTGCTAGATAGGGTCTTCTCGACATCAAATTTGAATGCTTGTACCATTATCTTGATGATGTCGTCGTATTTTCTGAGGCCTTTGAAGAACACCTTGATCATCTAAAAGAGGTCCTTAATCGCCTTCGTAAGGCAGGGTTAACTGTGAAGTTATCTAAGGTAGGTTTTGCTAAATCATCCATGCCATTGTGTCGCCCGATGGCGTTTCTATTGATCATTCCAGAACACATGCCATACGTGATTTCAAACCACCTAAGGACATCAAAGGTATTGCCAGGTTCATAGGCATGATGAATTTCTTCAGGAAATTTATTCCTAACTTTGCTAACAGAGCGGCGCTCTTGAACTTACTACGTAGGAAAGGCGTCAAATTTGAGTGGGGGTCGTCTCAACAAGCCGCTTTTGAAGATCTGAAATTAGCTCTTTTTAATGCCCCGGTCCTTGCTATGCCTGATTTCTCGAAGAAATTCATCGTTCAAACCGACGCCTGGTCGTCGGCGGTGGCTGCTGTGCTTCTTCAATAAACTGAACTCGGAAGGCGACCCATCGCCTACGCATCTAGGACACTATCGGCTCAGGAAGCCAAGTATTCCATTTATGAACTTCAGGGTTTGGTAGTCTTATTTGCATTAGAAAAGTTCCGCCTTTATCTGGAACATGTTAAGTTCGACCTAGAAACATATAACCAAGCCTTAAGTTGGGTCTTAGCTAGGCCGCATCGCACTGGTCGTATAGCCAGTTGGGCCATCAGGATTTCGGCCTTCCAATTTGACGTTAGGCATATTAGAGGATCTGAAAATGTTGTTGCGGATGGACTAAGCCGCATGTTTGCTAATGATGTGGAAACCTCCGAATTGGAAGGTAGTTCGTCTCTTCGCACGCCCTTTCCTTCGGGCATTAATGCCATTCTAACTGATGCCCCATGTTGTTTAGGGTTATTGAAAAATATCAACGTGAAGATCATGTGCTGGCCCCTATTATGGAAACTCTTTCTTTTGGGGAACATGTCATCCCTTATGTGTTGAGGAATGGGGTTTATGTTGCCCGTCGAGGCATGATCAAAAGATGAAAGTTGTGGCTCCAGCTGTTCTTGTACCTATGATCTTCAAGTACTACCATGAGACCCCATTAGGGGGGCATTTAGGCATCTTCAAAACTCTAGAAAATATCCGAGAGATGTTTATCTGGAAAGGTATGGACGGTGAAATTCGAGAATTAGTAAAAGCTTGTCAATCTTGTTGGCTTAGTAAGCCCACCTTGTCCACTAAGCTAGGTCTATTATCTTCTCATCAAGCGTCGCGCCCAATGGAACGCCTCTATATCGACTACGTAGGACCCTTCCCCCAATCAAAGGGGAATGCCAACAAATTCATTCTCGTGTGTGTAGATGTTTTCACAAGATTTTCCTGGCTATTTCCGACTAAGCTGGCAACCCCTCAGTCCACTATTGCTTGTTTAAATACCATCTTTTCGTCCTTTCGTCCGTGTCAATATTTAGTTTCTGATAATGCTAAGGCATTTACATCCAACCTATTCCGTAAATTTTGTTTTGACCTGTCTATATCTCATGTAACTACATCGGCGTATTATCCTCAACCATCTCTGGCTGAGCGGGTCAACCGTAATCTTAGATCAGCTCTTATTGCATATCATCATGATTATCATTTCAGGTGGGATACGTCCCTGCAGTGGTTGGCCTTCGCTTTGAATTCGGCAGTTCACGAGTCTCATAAGTTTACTCCAGCTTCTCTGATGTTTAAATTTGGTCACTTAATGATATTCTACCAGAGACAATAGGTCCCGATAATATTAGAGATCTATGGAAGAAGGCTAAAAAGTAGGAGATTAAGTCATGGTTAGAAACTTTGTTCCCGCGGGCAAGCTTGCCCCCAGATTTCATGGGCCGTGCATCGTATTGGATTTTCTGACACCGGTTACCTTATTGGTGAGCAATCCAGCCACGGAGAGGATCTTTAGAGTTCACCTGTCTCAGGTGAAACCTGTGTAATACCATTGTTAACTTAGCCATCAACGTTTAGCAGCAGTTTGAAGGTTATATTTTTTGGGAGGCCTTCTGCCCCAAATTATTGTATTTTGTTAACTATATAAACTGTATGTACGATCTTCCCCTCTCGTTTTCCTGCTGTCAATTCCTTTGTGGCCATTACCATGCCCCCGTCTCCTGCATATCCATACCATGGGCATTAAATGCCTTCTACCCCCCCCCGACCCTCAGCACCGCCAACAAAGATCGTACCCTCTAATTTCAAGCACCAGCAACACTTTTCTGTCGCCGAGATCTTACTGTTTCAGTGCCCCCGCAGCCGTTCACCGCCGTACTACCACAGAGGTGGGGTACGGGCCCACTCCACTCCCGTGAAGTCCACTTGTGTACGGCGCGCCGGAGTCCATTTTCCGGCAAAGGCTGATGTGCGGCGCCCCTACCGCCAACTCATCTGGGGACTGGAGATATACTTCTAATCTGCGGCGTCCTTCACCGCGACTACCCCTCCCATAGTAGCGGGAGAGGTGTATCTGAGGGTACTTGAGGGGTCGGGCGACCTCAACTGGACATCGGCAGCGGCGGCACGACTTGCCGTCAAAAATATGCACATGTATTTTACCTCCTATGACTACAAGGACACTCTAAAGCTTGAGTTTAACAAGTTTCTACCCATCAACAGAAACTTAGAAAATTTTCTTCAAAGTGAAATAATAATTTTTTTTCAAAATTCTTCTGTGTCACCCCTTGGAAGGACATTTGGGGGAGGGAGGTCTGTACCGGAAGGTACACCTCTACGCCGCACATTTAAATCTTGCGCCTAAAAGAACTCCTCTACTGGAGGAACCGTGAACTTGAAACTAGACCTACTTAAACCTTTACTCAGAAGATGTCATTACAGAAATCTGATGAAGTTTTGTTATTTTGAAGTTTCCTGAACTGACTGTATTTCTACTTGTTTTGTTAACCATTCATCAAGAAGTTTGGACGTTCTTCCATAGATGTCACTGCTAAAAAACTATGATCATGCACCCTGGTGCGAAGTGAAATAACCTTTTGAAGAAGTTTTGTATTCATAAGTTTTTTACTAATTGATGTTCATTTAATTTTGGGTTGGCAATATTGATCTTTTCCGTAAAAATCTCCCGGCCTGAGAGACGGCGTCACCGTATAAGAGGCCCGCCTCCCCCTTCAGGGGCGGAATGATAACGTTTTAGTAGTAGTGTTAGTTGTTCAGCAACACGCATCAGAGGCTACAAGGAAAATATCAGTATGTTAATAGTATAGCCAATTTCACTTCATTTTGCTAATAAAAATAGAGGTATTTTATGACATTAATTGGAATTAAATTATGTATTTTATTTTTGGATTTCGGCATGTATAAATTTCTTTGAGATTATTCATTGATGGCACATGTAGATAATTTGTTTTCAATGCATTCGGGAAAGTATTCATGTAGGATGCTCAGCATTAACACAAAGCCAAGCGCGAAGTACGAGAATTTTGTATTTTGTTTCCGTGCACCCTTGGGTTTGCCTGAAATTGTGATAGGAATTGTGAATTTTTGATGTGTTATTCTTGTGTTATGGGTGAAATTTTGCAAGTTTTGTGGCATTCTTCGTGAATATGACTGTGTTATTCGTCGCGAGGAATACTTTCCCACGTCTGTCGTTGTTAAAATATCGTCCAACTTTTGCTCACTGAGTTTAGGTACATTTCTGTGAAAGCCATGACTGTTGGGTTGCGATGCGTCATCGGGGGAAACTGTAAATACATTGTTTACAATCTGCCGTAGCTTTGTTATGATGTTGTGGTGAATACTAATTTGGAAATGGCAACGTGGCGGGGTGTGATTTTCTTTTGCAGCTGGGGTAACAAATATGTTCACCGCACGCCACTGTATTTTGATAATCAATAGTAAATTTAGCCGAGTCTCTCCTACTTGTTCCAGGATGTGACACGGGATTTGGCCACCTTCTAGCTCTGAAAGCGGACTCCCTTGGTTTACTAGTCTATGCAGGATGCCTGTTCCCCGAAGGAGACGGAGCCAAAGCTCTCAAGGAGAAGTGTTCAGACAGAACACACATCATTTCTCTCGATGTTACGAACGACAAGCTCGTGGAGGCGGCTGCTCACTATGTCAAGAGCACTCTTGGTGACAAAGGTTTGTAGCATGTTTCTGACTACTCAGCTTCATTGAATTAACAGATTTTATGATGCCCAAAAAGTTTATTTAACAGGTCTAACTTCCAGGTGATCTGTCCTTACAACTCAGAGGTGCTCGTATAATAATTATAGCTTACGGCCTCCGGAGAGGCCGTATTTCGAGTAGACTCCTTGTAGATGACGTACACGTCTGTGAGGAATTCGAATGTTGTAAACGGCACAAGCACCCAGTCCCCAAGGCAGAAGAATTGACCAGTTAGGGGTAAAATTTCCGTCTAGGCCGGGAACCGAAACCAGGATCCCTTGGATTCAAGGTCAGCATGCTAACCACTGAACCATGGGGCCGGACATAAATTCTCATGTAAGTGAACTTACATTTAAAATGTGTATCTGTTCACAAGTAGATTCGTCAACATTCCTCACAAGTAAAAGGATGTAATGTATTCTGTGTGAACGGTGCCTTATCTTATTGTGTGCATTCAGAATACGTTCACTTTTCTATGGTTTTGTGGACAATACACACAAAATAACTGTGCCGAGGATTGTGTGGAACGCAGAGGTAAAATAGGTGCGGGAATGAATGGTTGGATGTACGAAAATCGAAAGATTGAATTAAAACTTTAAAACTGGCAGTTTTATTTTTTTTAACCGTTTTCCTTTTTTATACGTTAAATTTTAACAAAACACTTCACTAAGCTAATAACAAAATTTCGTGTGCAACAATGAGCTCGAGAAGTAATATTATGAATTCCTAGAACAATTAAACAACATTAATTCACAATACGAGCTTGAAGCTCCTACCTCGCCAATGTGACATGAGCAACCACTGCTCCATTCAATAATATCTCTAGGAGACGGAGTATCCAAAATATGCTATCTTATAAGAGCACCTTTGCTCCACCAAATTATATAGGAGACTACTCTTCACACATTATACCATTCCAGCCTTCCAAGGGCACCATTCAACCTTTACGTTAATGGGAAGAGCGTCCTTGCTCTACATATTTACACTTGGGAATCTATTTCCGAGAATACACACTTTCCAGGCCTATCAAAGGAACCTATATTTAACAAAATTGAACAGTATTCACTCTCTTAACTGCTCAACAGTCTGATATCTTTAACATGAAATAAATAGAGTTAAACAGGGGTAACAGGTACTCATTCTACTTGGCCTTTGGTAAAAACAAAAATGGTAAGGAGGCGAACTCTTGCACTCCTAGGAATTTAAATTCAATGCATAAAACCCTATTTGGGCTTATGGCCCGACGTTACAGAGGCTAAGCCTATACTACGGAGGTGACTAGATGGAGAAAAGTATTTAAGTTGCAGAAATTGCAATATATAAAAGGTTACAAAATCATAGTCACCTCGAAATCTAGTTGAGAGGCAATACGAGAGGGTACATCACTCTCTGTTCCCTGATTTCGGCTAAGTTCTATCGGCTTGTTTGAGATTTATATTTAAAGTTTGAAATTTACATTTTAGAAAATAAAGTTACATTACAAATGATTTGAAACCTTCCCCTCGAGCTAGCTTTCCTAGACTATCACATAGTTAAGCTGAAACTGCTATTACCTTAAGCTGGTGCACCTCCCGAAGATGGACGAGGCTCGGCCGCCTCCGTTACGAACACACACTAGACTGTAGACTGGAGCGATCACAAAGACAACCTGGTCCGAAAAGTGCCAGCTTTTATAACAGAGGGGAAGATTCCAGAAAACTCTGGGCTCAGGCCCTGACACACCCCCAATTCTCATTGGACAATCAAATAAATATCAATAACAGTGATTGGTTGCTTAAATAAATGTACACAATTTCTCATTGGCCAACATCTTAAGCTGGCGGAAGAGACACAAGTGTTGATAACTTTTGAACATCCAAAGGCAAATCCTAAACATTCCAGTTTAGGAAACCTTTACATACAAAATTACTCTTGACTTTTAATAGTTCATCTTTACACCAGAGGGCACAACATAAGTTGATAGTAGCGACAGCTGTTGAGAAATGTTCAAACTTCTTCTACTAGTCGTTTCAAACTTTACTTTACAGAGGGCCTTATCCAAGGCGCTTAATTTAAATGTACGGGGTGGGTGTACCTCCAGTACGATAACAAACGTTATAGACAGGTGTCCGCCTCTGTGGTGTAGTGGATAGTGTGGTTATCTACCCCCCCCCCTTCCCAGCTGTATCCCCGACCCAGGACAATGCCCTTGAGGCTGAGTCCGAAGGAAAAACCAACCATGGAGGGTAAACAGTTTAAGAAAGAAACATTGTCACTGGCAACATATTTCTTAAATAACAAGGAACTCTGAAGAAAAAAAAATGTTCAAAGACAGAACGTTACGAAAGGGGCAATGAAGTTGGTGGATGCAATTAGATAAAATATTTACGCAAGTACAGTTTTGTACACTAACTTACGTATTTTAAATGTAAACCTCCCTATTACCTTAAAGGGAGTCATGACTAAAATTTGGAACTTCTACAATTTACCACTTATCGCAACAAAATTTAAAACACGAGCAAATATTAATAAGATACAGCACCCCACAAAACTTGGAATTGGATAGTTAATTTGTTGCAGAGTTAATAACAAATGATTTAATTTTTTACGTTGCATGAAAAATGCTCCTTTAGCAAAAGTTTTCATTTTCTTAGCCTATAATTTAGCAAACTTGTCAAATGTACTCATATATTTAGTAATAACTCAGGGTTTCGCAGTCAGATGTAAACTATGGATATATAATTTTTCAATTTTTGATTATTCATATCATAGGCAAAAAAAATCTAGTTTAGTGCGGTGCCATTTCAGGAGCAAAATATGAAGGTGATATTCAACTGATGATAAAATGCAGAACTGCTCTTAATTCGTGTACATCTTTCTTCCTTTCTTTCCTTCTTTCTTTCTTAACCCGTTTACTCTCCAGGGTTGGATTTCCCTCGGACTCAGCGAGGAATCCCACTTCTACCGCCTCAAGGGCGGTGTCCTGGAGCGCGTTGCATCGGAGGGATACAACTGGGAAAGAGGACCAGTGCCTCGACCAGCCGGCCTCACCTGCTGTGCCGAGGAGGGGCCTTGTAGGGGGGAGGGATGGGAAGATTGGGACAGGCATGGAAGGGGGAAGGAAGCGGACGTGGCCTGAAGTTCGGTACCACCCCGGCATTTGCCTGGAGGAGAAATGGGTTACCATGAAAAATCAGTTGGTGGATGGATGAGGTGGAAATCGAACCAAACTCTAATCAATTGACCTCCCGAGGCTGAGTGGACCCAGATCCAGCCATCGTACCACTTTTCAAATTTCATGGCAGAGCCGGGAATCGAACCCGGCCCTCCGGGGGTGGCAGCTAATTACGCTAACAACTACACTACAGAGGTGGACAATTCCTGTACAAACTGAAACATTCTAGGAAAATTTCAGGTGAATCCGATAAGAACTCTGTCGCTAGGAACATTTTATACATGCCTGAAAGCGGAAAAATGTTTTAGCTAATGTTGTCTGAGAAAGGGACGTGGACTTGCTCTAAACGCTGCACCAATACCCTTTAAATATTGAATTTATACCTTTAAAAATGGCGTTAGGTACAAACTGATCATGGGATTTGAAGGAGGAAGAATTTGGGAATTGTTAACGTTAAAATAGAAAATTCGACTTTTTTGTCAACAATCACAATATTTGAGCCATGACTTCCTTATGCATAATTGATAGGAGGAAAAAAATGGTGTTGTTTACAATGTAACAGGTTAATTCAACACCGAGTAATTGGGGACCAACGATGGAAACGGGTGAAAGTACCAAAATATATATATTTTTAAAGTGTTTATTTGCAATAAAGGGATGTATTAGCTATGTCGCATATACTGGTAAACGGTGCATGTGCCCAGGAAGTTCAACAGGTAGAACCACAATCCAATTTCTGAGCCATATATTAAAGAAATGAAAATTTTATAAGTTACATATTGTTATGTAATGATACAAAATGTACTTGAAGTAGTATATTTGCACTTCAAAGACCGGATGTAATTTCCTGGTCTCCTTTGGTAGAGAAGGGTGAAAGTGCCAGTTTGAAAGGGAACTCTTTCACCGAAAAAAACTTTTTGGCACTTTCACCCTTTTCTATGTTAGGTCCTCAATTGTAATGTGAAGTTGACGCTTGAAAATACTTCAAAAGTTCATTCGCGTGTTGTAATTAAAAATGATCCACGAGCAGAGATGTGTATATGGCTTTGCGCAAGACAACAACTAAAACAAACATGCACAACATTTCCGCCAGAATCGGAAACATTGTAGTTCTTTGCCGACACAAAGCGGATGTATCTGAGCACGTTCAAATAAAACCTGGGCTGATTGAGGATCGAACCTGCAAGTAGGTAGTTTCCCGTAGCTTCCCTCACCGAGTCAGAAGTTGCTATTACATATCAGTCTGCCAAGCACACTGAAATGCATGCATCATCCGACCCTATGAGCAACATTTTCACACCATTCATAGCAGCGACTGGATGCATATGGAATGGCATTACTAGCATCGCTCATATACCTCAGTCACTTTCATATTGTCAAAGCCAAGGGTAAGGTTGAGACAGGTCAATGAAAGTAAGAAAATTGCGCTAGCCTATACCAGAAAACATAGTGCACTGTAAACACTAGGTACCGCCAACAAAAGCAAGGTGGTGGTATACAATTTATAATCACTAGATTGTGTGCCAAAAGTCTGGATTCAATTCCACACCTCCTCGCAATATTCATATGGAATTAGGGCACATGACGCTGTTGATGGTGATTCGTTCATCGGATGAAGATGTTAAGCCATGAGCAGACACCTTGGCAGGCTTCGGGTAGTTATTGGTGGGGGGGCTGATTAACATGGACACAGTCATAATGAACTGAGGAACAACATTCCTATATAATAACAATATTCACAAACAGAACACTAATAGAACTTGTTTCTCAATTATGTTTTTGAACGAGTCTCATGTACGGAGTTTTCTATAATATTCACAAGTAAGCAGAAAAATAGAACTTGATTCATACAGTAAATATTTTGAAGGAATGTTTTACGTGGGTCATCATCAGTGTTTAAAAGCAATGCCTTGTCTATGCAACCATTCATTCCTGCCTCAGCTCCTCGTTTCATTTCATAATAAGAACCATAATGGAGACTCCGTGCTAAGTCTTGAAGGAATGTTTTCCTTGGTCGTCCTCGGCCTTTCTTCCCCGTGATTTTTCCTTCCAGCAAATTGGTAAGAAAGGTGTTGTGTCGCAAGATGTGGCCAGTGAATTGAGCTCTTCTTCTTTGTATCGTTAACATCAGTTCTCTCTTCCCTTGAATTTCTTCTAGCACGCTTTTGTTTGTTCTCTTTTCAATCCATTCACTCCTGAGCATTTGTCTCCAGACCCACATCTCTAACTCTTCCAGTCGTTTCCAATCCTGATCTCTGACTCTCCAAGATTAACACCCATACAATAACACACTCCATACAAAAGAAATCATAAATTTCTTCCTAATTCCAAAATCTAATTTTGCACTGATTAAAAGATTTCTCTAATTACAAACACCTGTTTGGCAAATGCTAATCGCTTTTTGATCTCTTTGCTGCACCTGTTGTCATTGGTGATCAGGCTTCCTAGAGAAGGGAAACTGGTGACTTGCTCCACTACCTTGTCAGTAAGGTTGATATTGGTGTGAATTCGTTCAGGATGTTTACTCACAAGTAATATCTTGGTCTTCTTGACATTAATGTTTAAGCGTGAATCTGAAAATGCTGATGACAATGCATTCAGCATCTTAGACAACTCTTTCTTGGAATCTGCTACAAATGCTATGCCATCTGCAAATCGTGTGCAATGGATATGGTGCCCATTTACGTTTACTCCTTTGGTATTTGCCTTAAACTTATTTATGGACAAAGTTATCGAAAATAATCACAAGTAAAAAATTAAACTTGCTTCATAAATACATTTTCTTAAAAAATATCCTGTTACCGTACTGTACTGTATATTATGCATTTCGTGATATGAAATTTGGAAAGCTCTACCACCAAATGTACCGCCTGAACAGTCTCCATTGGGAAATGTAGTTCTCTGAAGGAATGTCGCTTTCTAATCTCATTTCTTTATATAAAACCATCTACCACCTTCTCAGGATTTAACGCCTTAGCAGCCCCGAAGACTGCCAATTTCCACGTTTCAAGGGGACTTAACATCTAGGAGGAGAAATTTGGATGGGGGGGGGGTGCAAAATGGCACTATGCCTCCTAAGATCATTTTGGCTTTGGGGAGGGGCAGAAAACGCCTTGCCCCTCCCCACAAAGTCGGCGTCATTGCCCCTTGGTGTTATTCGACAGGAGTAGGCTATTTGCCAACACCGGGTTTCACCCTCACCCTACCTCATTTTCATCATCATCCCACATCCAAACGCGCCGGTCACTCATGGGCGTCAAATAGAAAGATCTGCACCAGGCGAGCCTCGGACACACCAGGTACTAAAAGCCATACGATATATAAATACCTACAGTATATTCCACACTGCTTTACTTCTAAATTGACGTTTTAGCCGATTTTGGCTCTGTCTGGTGGTTTTGCGCTGAAACATAGACATCCAACCAATCTGAAGCTGCCTTTAATTTCGACTTATATGAACAGAGTGAGATATCGAAACCTAATTGCCAACTTTAATATTTACATTCTCCACGTGGTTAACCCATCGCACTCAGCGTGTATGGTATTCGGTACAGTTCGTGATAGTTTTGCATTTTTCTTCAGTAATTAGGGTTTTCCATATTGGTCTTTATCACTCTAGTACAGTACTGTACAGCACAGTTTACAGTTTAGCATAGCATAAGTTAGTACAGTGTTAGTACGAGGAAAGTTTACCGCGCGGTCATATTGCATCAGCAGTTCTCGCGGCAGTAGCGCGCTGGCAACAGAGGTAAGGCGATGCTCATTTGTTATACGACACGTCAATTTAGAAGTAAAGCCGTGCGGAATATAAATAAATCAATTACTCTAATTTATCCAAACTGCATCGAGCATTGTAGAAGGAATACAACATTGACATGGTACAGATAGGCGGTCGCACGTCCTCCCCTGTATGTGCAGTGAGGACTGATACTGTCTTGGAAACATTTCAAGTCGTCCAGGGAGCTTTTTGCCAACTTATTTTCTTGTTTGTTAGCTTAACGTCACACTATCACACACAGGATTTCCGGAACGCTAAAATAGGCAAGATCAAGTAGTAACCGCGATCGTAATTGCAGTACACTGCGAAAATGGGAAACCATGCGAAAATCATCTTCAGAGATACCGACGGTGGGGTTTAAGTCCATTATCTCAATGTAGACCTTTGTTGGGTTTCATTCTCAAGAAATGTGGTACAGTCTTGTTGAAATTAAGCTATGAAAAGGGTAAAATGGCAGTAGATCAATCTAACTTTTCACTTTCTTCTTTTTACAATTTGCTTTCCGTCGCACCGACACAGATAGGTCTTATGGCGACGAAGGGGTAGGAAAGGCATAGGAATGGGAAGGAAGCGGCCGCGGCCTTTATTAAGGTACAGCCCCAGCATTCGCCTGGTGTGAAAACGGGAAGCTACGGAAAACCGTCTTCAGGACTGCCGACAGCGGGGTTTGAACCCACTATCTCCAGGATGCAAGCTCACAGCTGCGCACCCCTAACCGCAAAGCCAACTCGCCCGGTACTTTTTAAATGTAGATCATTCGATGGGTAATGAAAAGTAGAAGATTTACTCCGAAATCTGTAGGTTATGCAAAAGTTATAGTAATTTATTTATTTATTTATTTATTTATTTATTTATTTATTCATTCATTCATGAAAGACCCCAACGAGCAAAGCTCACTTTAAGGGGCTGTATACATTGGCAACATGCATTATATTCAGAATGTAAAAATGTCGAATGTATTCAAGGTGTGATTTGTTAGTTACAATGGAATTTAAAATTGAAACTACTACAGAAATACAAATAATAATATGAAAAAACACTATAATAAAAGTGAAAGACACTGAATTATATCCTAACTAATAACAAAAAATGTTCTTTATAAGAAGTATGTGTAGTGTTTACGTCACTCCTATTCGAAGGCCAACTTCTTTGCAAGAAACATAATCTGAAGAGATTCACAACTCATGCATCAGTTTATGGCCACTCATACTATAAAAACTGGCTAGCCCTGGAAAAGGCCCGGGCTTTCGATTGAAACATACGTCCCTACATGGGATCAAGACGTGAGTATACAGGTACCGTCCATAGAGTTAGTAAATAATACAATGCATATTTTACTATTTCTATGGTTATGCTAGACGCCAATAGTGCAGCAAATAGGCTACAATCTGGCATAGGCATATCTTGGATGTTGAGTTTCAAATAACATATGAGGTGAGTTCACTGTAACACCGTTTTTCTGACAGCTACACTCTGTACATTAACGTGTAATATATTAGGAATACACTATGAGTGTCTTATTGGTATAAAAATCAGAGGGACCAGGGTAGCCTTAGAAAAGGCCACAGCTGATTTACCTGACCAAATAATTCCTCATCAGGACCAACCCCACACTTGCCAGAACTGTACACCCCAAAATCATCAAGCTGACTATTATCTTTAGATACGAGCCTTACACCTAGAATTTCATGTATCTCATCATTAACTTCTTCACAGCTTACAAATACTCCTTTCACCAGTATAAAAGCTTCCTTTCCTTTTCAATCTATGCTGTCTCTACGATAAACGCTCCAGTTCCATGAGTAAATTTCCGCAGCCATGATTAAACACCTGTTACAATATCTGGTAAATATATTGAAACCATGACTTTTGTGTCATAAGAAACCAGAGTCTTAAAGTTACCATATGAGGCCCCATATTAATCGAAGTGAAGAGCTCAGATACATTTTTCTCACCGGAACGACACTTGGCATTGAGGAGAATGGCTCTCTTTCTCACGCTAAGAAAAATGACGTCACTCGCACGTGTAAATGGAGCATTGATACAACAAAAGTGTTGGTTTGATCAATATATTGTTTAAAAGAAATTAACAGCGAAACTAATATAATAAATATATTATAATTATGTGTGAGACAATTGCTCTGTAGTAACACAGATTTTAGATTGCTAAGCAGTTTCCAAGGGAAATTGGCGAAAGACGCGCGTGTCTGTTCAACCTACGTCACGTCATATAAATATAGTGACTATCAAACGAGGTCATTTAACCAGTCAATTTGTTACGAGATAATCGTAAATGTTCATAAACAATCTCACTATTAAATTAGCAAGTAGTGGGTTACTGTAAAACCTGCCTTCAATACATTTCCTTAAGGTCGGAAAACATATGTAATATTCTCGGCGGCAAGGTAAATTGCCTAAGAGAGGGGGTAAAACTATAAAAATGGGAGCGCCATGTTGAAATTACCCGCATTCTGTCATTCGAGCTGTAGGAGGAACCTCGTACTGTTATTTGTTATTTTGTTAAAAATGAAGCCATGTTTTCCAGTGTTGACTTAGTTAAATGTAGCAAAGGCTTTTCAGTCTGTCAAACACATAGCAAATACAATGTAAATTAAAACACTAAAAGCATATCTGTAAAACACACACTAACATACAAAGAATGACATGTTTCGTTCTACAAGAACATCCTCAGATTCTATCAAATCACTTAAAATAAGCTTATATATGTACAGTATTGTTTACGTAGCGTAAACTTGTCAAAGATAGAAAGATAAGTGATAATATGAAACAGTAATGACAAAAAATAAATTATATACAATTATAATATAGTGAAAAACTTACGTATTTATCTAGACTGCCGATGTTAAGTCTGTTGTCACCAAACACTATTTCAGGACTGTACTCGTACTGTTATACAATTTATCGGAGATGATCAGACTAAGTCCAACTGAGAACTTTGTTTTTGGCCGATGTGGCTGGAGTATCGTCCCTCAAGTGGAGATAGATTTTAATGTTGTAACGTGTATTTAATAAACATGTAAATTGACGGTCATTGTAGGCCGAAGTTTTATAAGTGGAATTTTAATAATATCCTGTTGAATGTATTGCGTGTGCGATCGATTTACAACAGTCGTGTTCGGTCCGCGAAAATATCGAGTGAAGGGTATTTTTATGTGCCTTTATTTCATGTGAATCAAGATTAATGAAATGACCTGTGAAGCCAAAATGTTAAAATGGTTAAAAAAATTCCAAAGGGTTACTGGTGAACTCACATGATGGAAGCTGGCGTACGTCCAAGGTAGGTGAATGATCACCGTAACCACATGATTATTTGTTTCATGATGTCACCATTTATTTTGTATGTGTATTTTGTGACACAGTTTGGTCACCATTTATTTTCGTGAAATGTCAGAAATAAGACGAATGGTCATTTGTTTCTTTAACGCTTGGATAAAATTAGGAATTTTTGCGAAGTACTGTGTGAAGTGTTGTAAAATAGTCAAGTGATGGTTATGAAACGATATAATGTCTGAAGAAGATTGTCATTTCCTTGCATTTATTTTTCTGTATTTGTGGTGTCAAGTTAAGATGTTTAATCTGAAGTGTAATTTTTCTGTTTGAAATTATGACGAAAGTTGTATAAGAAATCCATGGTTACTCATTTTCAATCGAATGAAGGCACGATGTTGTGTGGAGCAATGTAAATTTTTATTAAGGAAAGTTATGAGTTGAGATCGATAAATATCTGTTACGAAGCGATTGCTATTTCTATGGCCGTTTGAAACTGTGTATAACTGACGATGAAAATAACAGTAAATGTTGTCAGTAATTTTAACGAAATCCTGTTCATGAATACGAGGTCACGTTATGCGGAGATGTTTCATTATCGGAGTATTCGTGTGTGCACAACGCTGTGGATGCTAAGAGTTATATTCCATTTTAATGTCGTTCGAGATTTTTGTCGTGTTTAAGCAAGTGGTCGAGTATTGCTAAATGTGAGTTGAGGTAGGATTTTGTGAATCAGGTGGTTGATAGCCTGTAAATGATGCCGGGAGATTCTGTTTGAACCCGAGGGATTTATTTCTCTAATGTTCTGAGATGGAAATTGTGATGGATTCCACGTAAAACTGTATGTTCGTGATATGTATGAATATTGAGTGACATCTTAAAGTAAATCTCTGCGTAAAACCTGTTTGGGCCAGGAATGTCATATTTGAAATTTTATCAGCGAGATCGTATATATATCATTCTTTAAACACCAGTTAAAACCTGAATAGAACATATGTTTCCTATCAAAGCGAAGACAGGAGGCGTGGCTCGTTCAGCTAGACAGCTGATCAGGGAGACCGCTGCTTGGAAGATAACAGTAATTTGCCGTCTTTTGTAGTCAACGTGTTGAAAATCAGATAGTATTCTTTAGAATGGAGTTCATAATTTTGAAAGAAACTAATTGAAATTCTTATTGAGTAATGTGTATGTTATTAGATCGCATTCTTAAATATTAACTTATTTTACCGAGATTTGGACGTATATTTGAAGCGACGGAAATGAGACAATAATGAGCGGATTTAACCATTTCCAGGGATGTCCAAAATAAAGTATTGGTGGTGGTTATTATTTTTATTTTGAGGGATGAACAAGGCGTTATATTTTAATGTTATGTTGGAATGTGACGTGCTGTTGGCTTATTTTATGTTGAGTTTACTTGTGCAGATTTGTGTACTTAATAATTAGCGTTATCCAAGCGACTGATAATAATTGTTAGTGTTAAATTAAACTTGTGGTGTGACGTCATGAAATAAATATTACTGGAAATAAAATGTATTTTTCCAGCCTCCACGAAGTGACGATGAACGATATAATCAAACTACGTCTGTAAAATTGAGTAGGAAGTTGTTAAAGAAACCATTCTTCTGCGGAGATAGAATTTGTTGTTAATTAGGATTTTAAAAAATAATTTCAATTTATTAAATAATTTTGTTTTTGCTAGTTGCTTTACGTCGCACCGACACAGAGAGGTTTTATGGCGACGATGGGACGGGAAAGGGCTAGGAGTGGGAAGGAAGCGGCCGTGGCCTTAATTAAGGTACAGCCAGAGCATTTGCCTGGTGTGAAAATGGGAAACCACGGAAAACCATTTTCAGGGCTGCCGACAGTGGGGTTCGAACCTACTATCTCCCGAATACTGCATATTTTTTTTGCTAGGGGCTTTACGTCGCACCGACACAGATAGGTCTTATGGCGACGATGAGATAGGAAAGGCCTAGGAGTTGGAAGGAGGCGGCCGTGGCATAATTAAGGTACAGCCCCAGCATTTGCCTGGTGTGAAAATGGGAAACCACGGAAAACCATCTCCAGGGCTGCCGATAGTGGGATTCGAACCTACTATCTCCCGGATGCAAGCTCACAGCCGCGCGCCTCTACGCGCACGGCCAACTCGCCCGGTAATACTGCGTATTAAATAATTATACTCAGTGGAAACCGTATTTGAAAAATAACTTAAACCCAGTGATTAACTTAACTTGTATTCTGGAAATCTTAGTTTATTTTGCTGGGAAAATTCAATTGTGAACGTAAGGATTAAGGGAACCTGTCGGAATGTAAAGGATTTTTCTCCTGCCACAAATGTTGTGAGCATTGTTGTTGTTGTTGGATTATTCGACTTTGATTGATTGAGCATTAAATATGCGGGGATTAGTAAAGTGGAAACCTTGGTCATCATCTACTGTAACTTAATTTTGTTTAGCCTTCATCTTAGAAAGTTGGATGGTCATAGGGTCATCAACCTCAGTGACTTAGATTAAGGCCATCTGCCATTATAGCATCATTTTCCTTGCGGTCATCATCCATAATGTCTTTAACCTAAATTGCAAAGTTAGATGTCGGTCCATGACACAGTCGCAGGTCACATCGATTCAATTAAGGGTTCATGCCGATCAGCTACTGTGTGGCACATACCGACTGGACTGCCTAATTATACCAAGAGTCCAGAGTTGTGTTACGAGGGCTGGATCATCACGAATCATTATGATGGTACATGTAGTCTCACATGGAAGCCGAATTTAAGGATTTCCAGACTTTCTTTCCCTCACTCTTAACTGCCGGGCTGAGTGGCTCAGTCGGTTGAGGCGCTAGCCTTCTGACCCCAACTTGGCAGGTTCGATCCTGGCTCAGTCCGGTGGTATTTGAAGGTACCCAAATACGTCAGCTTCGTGTCGGTAGATTTACTGGCAATTTAAAGAACTCCTGAAGGACTAAATTCCGGCACCTCGGCGTCTCCGAAGACCGTAAGGTAGTTAGTGGAACATAAAGCCAATAACATTATTATTATTATTATTATTATTATTATTATTATTATTATTATTATTATTATTATTATTATTATTGTACCGGGCGGTACACCTATACGCCGCACATTTGAATTTTCCGCCTTAAAGTACTCCTCTACAGGAGTAACAGTGAACTTAAAACTGGACCTACTTAAACCGTTCCTCTGAAGATGTCACTGTGTGAATTTCGACGTGTTTTTGCTTACTAATTATCAAGAAGTTTGGACATTCTCTCATAGATGTCACTGCCTAAAAACTATGACCATGCACCCTGGTGCGAAGTGAAGGAACTTTCTTGAAGAAATTTTGTACTCATAAGTTTTTGTCTTTACTAAATTTCGTTCTTTCATTTGAGGGTTGGCAATATTAATCTCTTATTTCCGCCGGTTTTGAACTTAGCCAATCGAGAATTTCTGCAATTAATTTTTGACCAATCGTTTCTTTCTTCTTCGATTTTGAGTGTACCTTCTAGACTGACCAATAAAGTAAGAGGGTGTGGCTTGATTATTCATGAAAGGTCTCGAACTTTCCCCGAGGGTGTATATACTGCTGATTTTCTTGTCTCTCGGCCACTTGATCAACCTATAACCTAGTGTGTGGACGTGTAGCAGGAGGCGGGAAGCGCCTCTTTCTTCAGGCAGCAGCTCTTCAGTAAGCTAATGGCTACTTAACATCTTTATTTCTTGCTAGCTCAGCAGTCTAACCCGCGGGAAAGGTCCGAAACTTTTACCATGTAACCTACCTTCTGTAATGTAAATATCTTTAACTGTAAATCGGGGATAGAGAGTGCTTTACCCTCTTGAGCTCCCCTTCATTTTGATTTGAGGTGACTACGTTTTGGTAACTGATGTTCTTCTCTTCCCTAATGTTTAAATTTCTTTCGTATACGGGTCACCTCCATAGTTTGGGAATAGCCCCTGTGTCATCGGCCTTTTTAGGTTTTAAGAAGTTTCATGTAGGAGTGCAAATACACGCCTCCATTCCTTTTGTATGTCGGGCCGTTTACTTAACCTGTTCTTTTTCTGCTAAAGCCCAGTAGGTTGGGTACAAGATACCCCCGTTTCATTTTGTTAGCTGTGCCTTGAGGGCAATTAATGGTAAAGTCTGTTATGGCCTGTAATAGGCTCGAAAAATTGAGAGCGTGTCAGTTCTTTTATGTATTGTAAGCGTGCCTCTGGGAGGCCTAATATTGTAATGAGGAGCAAGGGCTCCGCGTATTAGGGTATTTCTGCTCTTGAAACAATTTTGGGTTTTGAGCTACGACTCAAAAATTGTAAAACTAAGGGCTTGTAACCGAAATGTGTTAAAGATTTAAAATCTTGTTTTTCTTTCTTTCCTGAATCTTGTTTTTAATTTCTACTATGTAGACTACTTGTTATCTCACGAAGTGAGAAATTGTTAACTTGCTGCTTAGAGAAAATATAACCTTCCATTTCAGTTTAAATTCTTTTTTGACAAAGTAGTTAGACCCATTCACCCCGGCACCTTCTTTCACCTCTGCTAATCCACCAAACCGCGGTAACAATTATTATTATTATTATTATTATTATTATTATTATTATTATTATTATTATTATTATTATTATTATTATTATTATTATTACCTTCACTCTTAACCTGAGACAGTGGTTTCTAGTAAGGATGCCCATCAGACAGTTAAGTTAAAACTAATTTTCCTTGTTGCTTT
This sequence comes from Anabrus simplex, assembly GCF_040414725.1. NCBI lineage: Eukaryota > Metazoa > Arthropoda > Insecta > Orthoptera > Tettigoniidae > Anabrus > Anabrus simplex. The sequence continues at coordinate 1,123,067,193 of NC_090266.1, read as the reverse complement.
ACGTCGCACTGACACAGATAGGTCTTATGGCGACGATGGGACAGGGAAGGGCTAGGAGTGGGAAGTAAGCGGCCGCGGCCATAATTAAGGTACAGCCTGGTGTGAAAATGGGAAACCACGGAAAACCATTTTCAGGGCTGCCGCAGTGGGGTTCGAACCTACTATCTCCCGAATACTGGATACTGGCCGCACTTAAGCGACTGCAGCTATCGAGCTCGGTTTTTTTTAAAAAAACTTCTAAAACTAGTACATCTCTCCTCTGCATTGTAATTATTAGTGTTAAATTTGTTGATCGAAAAAGTAAGAGTTCGAATTATAATGTCTTGTTTAAAGTTCATATTCAAATTATTTCTTGAATAAACCACGATTTTTATAGATTTAATTTCTAATTTCGTAGATAGATCAAATTTACTGAAACCCGTCTAATACCTAAGCAAGTGACGAAGAACCCGTAAACGATCCAAGAGACAGATCTCATGCCGATTGCTAATAGGTAAGGAAGGTTGGTATCCTTTATGGACCTTAAAGGGTTCAATATCTTCTAAATTATTTAAAGTCCGCCTCTGTGGTGTAGTAGTTAATGTGATTAGCTGCCATCCTCGGAGGCCTGGGTTCGATTCCTGGCTCTGCCACGAAATTAGAAAAGCGGTACGAGGGCTGGAACCAGGTCCACTCAGCCTCGGGAGGTCAATTGAGTAAAGGGGTGTTCGATTCCGCTCTTAGCCATCCTCGAAGTGGTTTTCCGTGGTTTCCCACTTCTCCTCCAGGCAAATGCCGGGATGGTACCTAACTTAAGGCCACGGCGCTTCCTTCCATCTCCCTATTCTATCATGACCTTTTCCAAGTCCATCCCGTTTCCCTGAATGTGCCTCTCTAGTACTCCTACACAAAAACGCTCTAGCTTTTATGTACACATGAACTGGGTCAAGTTCCCTGGACCTATCCCGACATACAGGTGAAAAGAGATAAATGATGTATATAATATGTATTCTAGATGTATTTGCCAGTGATTGCCCTCCTTTAGTCTCAATGTTTGGTAACTTAACAACAAACAACATCATCACCACCATCACTAAGGCGAACACGATCCCAATCCCAGTGAATGCATGGAAAAATTTGAAAGAAAAATCACGTCCCAGTGGGTTAGATTAGAAGAAAAACGGGACGTTGATGACTGGAGAAATGTATCAGCATTCGCTAAATACTGCAAGCTTGCTTGCATTTTTAAGAATGACTTATACATTTTTTGCTGAAGAGGAGGTTGCTCAGAATGATAAAGTAAAGACCAACTGGGAAAAATCTCGATGACTGGAGCTGTAAGTATAAACCGCCTGAATGGTGGGATGATGCGAGGCGAACGGAGAGGACAGGTATTCGACCATGGAGGGTAAGAGAGGTAGAGCAAGACCAAGACGATGAAGGCTGGACTCACTTTTGAATGATTTAATGACGAGAGGTGTGGAACTAAACGACAAATAGAGGCTCTTAGTTAACTCACAGAGGCTTGCAGACTGAACGCTAAGAGGTATAACAGTCTGTAATGAAGATGCAGATTTCTGTGTATACGTAATGTATTATCCGGTGGAAGACTATGTTACACTGCGAACTTATAGTCGTATTCGTTGGTGACTGGAAAACTGAAATTTGTGGTTTTGTATACTTACATTGAGGCTGATTTGTGAATCAGAAAAAAATTCGAATGCCTAAGTAATGTATGTAGAGAAATCTATAACCTAAGCTAACCGCATGGACCGTGAAGGACCTTAGCCTACCAAGCGACCACTGCTCAGCCCGAAGGCCTGCAGATTACGAGGTGTCGTGTGGTCAGCTCGACGAATCCTCTCGGCCGTAATTCTTGGTTTCTAGAACGGGGCCGCTATCTCACCGTCAGATAGCTCCTTAATTGTAATCACATAGGCTGAGTGGACCTCGAACCAGCCCTCAGGTCCAGGTAAAAATCCCTGACCTGGCCTGCAATTGAACCCTGGGCCTCCGAGTAAGAGGCAGGCACGGTACTCCTACAACACGGGGCCGGCAGAGAAATCTATACCAATGAAAAAATAATTTTGTTTGGACAATTCAAATTCATGTCATGGTTGATTTTTATCTCGGATTAGGTGAAGAAATTTCGAAACCGGGTTAATTTCACTTCGTCTGTCTGTTTCTTGGTTACGACATGATGGGTAGACGGCAATACAGAATTTTAAAAACGCCCGTGTTGTGCATAAGGCACGGTGTATCTGTATCGAAAACCCTTACGTAATAGAAGCTGCGCAAAATATACACGTATTTTCGACTTTTTTTATATTTCATGTTTTGTTTTACCGCACAGTCCACCTCTGTGGTGTAGTGGTCAGTGTGATTAGATGCCACCCCTGGAGGCCCGGGTTCGATTCCCGGCTCACCCACGAAATTTGAAAGTGGTACGAGGGCTGGAACGGGGTCCACTCAGCATCGGGAGGCCAACTGAGTAGAGGGGGGATCGATTCCCTCCTCAGCCATCCTGGAAGTGGTTTTCCGCGGGTTCCCACTTCTCCTTCAGGCAAATGCCGAGATGGTACCTAACTTAAGGCTACGGCCGCTTCCTTCCCCCTTCCTTGTCTATCCCTTCCAAACATCCCATCCCCCAACAAGGCCCCTGTTCAGCATAGCAGGTGAGGCCGCCTGGGCGAGGTACTGGTCACCCTCCGCAGTTGTATCAGCCGACCAAGAGTCTGAAGCTCCAGGACACTGCCCTTGAGGCGGTAGAGGTGGGATCCCACGCTGAGTCCGAGGGAAAAACCGACACTGGAGGGTAAACAGATTAAGAAGAAGAGGTTTCACCGCACGAGGAATAAGAGCGGATATATTCGTGATTATTACTGTTACCGTGTTTTGGTGGTAGTTATGCATGAAAGAAGGTGCTGGGTGGTGAATAGGTCTCAAGCTACTAAAGTGAAATTAATTTTAAAATTTAACAAGGTTATATTTTCTTTTCAAAATTAGGTAACAACAAATAGAACAGGTACTTAGTAGCCGAAACACAATTGAAAAATACATTTACATAGGTACCCCATTTGGGGCTTCAAACGTCAGAAACATAATTCTTGGGCAATCAGCTCAGTTTTACCCCAAACACAATTTTAACAGAGGGGCAGAAAGCCCCATTCATACCTAGGAGCCCTTGCTCCAAATTACACTGAAAAGCCTCCTCGAGGCATACAATATACCATTTTCAAAAGAGCCACTCGCTCTCAATTTTAAGCCTCTCCCAGGCCACACCAAACTCCACCTTTAAGCTGTCCTCAAAGGACATATACACAGGGGTAAAATACCCAACCTACTGAGGTCTATTAAATGACAAGAAGGTTAATACATGACCTCTAAAATACAATTTGAGGGGAGGCGAACTTGCACTCCTAATACACTTTGTTTAAGACCTACTTGGCCTTAGGCCGTTAGTGCAAGGGCTAATCCCATACTACAGAGGTGACTTAAGAAAATAACAATTTACATTACATTACGGAAGAATTGGTTGAGAAAATAAGTTCACCTCCAGACAATGTGAGTGGGAGCTCGAGAGGGTTAGCACTCTCTATCCCAGTATGTAGCTTTACAAGAGAATAGATGAAAAGAGAAGTTACATTTTAGGAAAAGGTTACATAGTGGAACGCTTAGAACCCGCCCCGAAAGTTAAACTGCTGAGCTAGCAAAGAAAGAATTTATTAATCGGCCATTACCTTGTTGCTGACCGCTGCCGAGGAAAGAGGCGCTTCCCGCCTCCTGCTATGTACTTAATACACTGAAAGATGGAACAGAAGTGGCCGAGGGACCCAAAAATCAGCAGTTTAAGTACTCTCGCGGAAGTTTCTAGGCGTTAGGGGAATGAAAACACCCTCCCACAAACACTTTATTGGGTAGGACACAGCAACATATTCAAGTTGGGGGAAGATACATCTGATTGGATAGAAATTAATTTAAGAAATTCGGGATTGGTTAGGTTCAACACAAGGGGAAAGAAGGGGTGAATATTGCCAACTTAAACAATGACTGAAAGAAATTTAACAAAGAACAAACTCTTGAAATTAAATTTTCTCCAACAAAATAGTTCTTTGACTCCGCACTAGGTTGCACTATTGTTGATCTTCAGTAGTGTCCTCTAGGAGAGAAAGTTTACACTTCTTACTTCAAGCGAAACAAAAACACATCAAAAATGACACAGTTCAAAAACTCAAAATTTTCCACGTGGTGACATCTTCTGAGAAGGTAAAGAATTAACAGCGTAGATAAAGTTCAGACTTCCTCCAGCAGAGGAGTTTCACCTGGCGCAATTTTTAAATTAGCGGCGTGGAGGTGTACCGCCCGGTACAGACCTCCCCCCCCAAAAGTTCCTCCAGGGGTGACACATGAAATCTGTTTGAAACAAGGTCCAAGTTATGCTGTGGATATGAAGATTGATTGCAGAAGCATTTATAAGATTTCTTAATTTGGTTTGATTGAGTTTCAAAATTTTGTTGTTGCAGATGAAGTAAAGTCTTTATATTTGTAGAAGTTGAATTTCTGAAGATAACTTTTTATACTTGAAAGTGAAGGGAAAAAAAATTTTCAAAGTCCACCAAATATTGCAGTTGAATTCCCAAGTGTAGTCATTACTTATAGTAACTGTTCATGTAGTCGATGGTGATGAAGTGGGATGGCCAGACCGGCCGTTGCGGCTTGCGTCCAAAGGAGGCCGCTCGGACCCCTCAAGTACCCTGAGATACCGCTCGCCCGCACTATGAGGGGAGCAGAGGTGTTGAAGCACGCCGCGCCCGCGGTGAACATATACAGGCTGCGGGCAAGTAGCAGGTCGTGCGCCGCACATCAGCCTTGGCCGGAAGGAGAGCTCCGGCTCGCCGTGCACACGTCGTTCTCGCTGGGGCCGAGGGGGCCCGTCCTCTGCTCCAGTTGCTGCACGGCGCCGCGCGGCTGCGGGGGCACTGAAACATTAAAGCTTGGCGGCAGAATTGTGTTGGACCATCATCTTCTTTGAGGGTACAGGCTTGTGGAGAGGTTGAGGGGCCAGCGGCGTGCGGATATCCATGGCATTTACTCAAATCAAGCCACAGTGTGTATTGAAGCAGGAGACGGGAGCGTGGTAATGGCCGAGGCAAGGACAGAATGGCAGTTTAACGGATCGGGGAAGGTTTTACACGAGGCTTACACATAAGACCAAAATATTATAGAAGGGGCAGAAAGCCTTAAAAGTTGAACTCAAAAAAAAAAAATATATATAACCTTCATATTCCTTTCAAATTATATGAAGCAAGTTGACACAAAATTTACACTGGTTTCACCTGTGACAGGTGAACCCTAAATATCCTCTCGGTGGCTGGATTGCTTACTAACAACGTAACTGGCGTAAGAAAATCGAGAATTATACAAGGCCCATGAAATCTGGGGGCAAGCTTGCCCGTGGGAACAAAATTCTTGACCATCACCTGGTCACCTACCTTCAAAGTGGTGGGTCTCCGTCCACGATCATACGTTTCCCTAACCTTTTCATGAGACACTTTAAGATTGGCTTTAGCCTTCTTCCAAAGACCTTTAATGTTATCCGGATCTATTGTCTCGGGTAGAATGTCATTCAGAGACCAGAGGTTAGAGAGCGGCGAGTTGGGAACAAACTTGAACATCAAAGAAGCTGGAGTAAACTTGTGAGATTCATGAACCGCCGAATTCAAAGCAAAAGCTATCCAATGCAGGGACGTGTCCCACCTGGAATGATCTTCATGATGATAGGCAATAAGTGCGGACCTGAGATTACGGTTAACCCGTTCAGCCAGGGATGGTTGAGGGTAATAAGCAGAAGTAGTTACATGAGAGATGGACAAGTCAAAACAGAATTTACGAAAAAGATTAGATGTAAAAGCCTTAGCATTATCAGATAAAATATATTGGCACGGACCAAAAGAAGCAAAAATAGAATTTAAGCAAGTAATTGTAGACTGAGCGGTAGCCAGCTTAGTCGGAAATAACCACGAAAATCTTGTAAAACCATCTACGCATACAAAGATGAACTTGTTGGCATTCCCCTTTGACTGGGGGAAGGGTCCTACATAATCAATATACAGGCGTTCCATGGGGCGCGACGCTTGATGAGAAGACAAAAAGCCTACCTTAGTGGACATGGTGGGTTTACTGAGCAAACAAGATTTACAAGCTTTTACAAGTTCACGAATTTCGCCGTCCATACCTTTCCAGATGAACATTTCACGAATCTTTTCACGGGTTTTAAAGATTCCAAGATGCCCTCCTAATGGGGTCTCATGATAATACTTGAAGATCATAGGTACAAGAACCGCTGGAACAACAACTTTCATCAACTTATCATGCCTCGAAGGGCAACATAGAACACCATTCCTCAGGACATAAGGGACAGCATGTTCCCCAGAAGAAAGGGCTTCCATTATCGGAGCCAGCGTCGGATCTTCACGTTGGTATTTCTCGATATCCCTAAAAAGCATGGGAGCATCTGTTAGGATGGCATTAACCTCAGATAGCATGGACTCGGGAGGTGATGAACTGTCGACCTGTTCATGGTTCTCAACGTCGTCTGAAAACATACGGCTGAGTCCATCAGCGACAACATTTTCGGTACCTCTGATATGCCTGACGTCAAATTGGAAGGCAGAAATACGGATGGCCCAACGGGCTATACGACCAGTACGACGCGGCCTACCTAAGACCCAGCTTAAGGCTTGATTATCTGTCTCCAGGTCGAATTTAACATGTTCCAGATAGAGACGGAACTTCTCTAAGGCGAATAAGACTGCCAAACCTTCGAGCTCATAGATGGAATACTTGGCTTCTTGAGCCGACAAAGTCCTAGATGCATAGGCGATGGGGCGCCTCCCTAGTTCAGTCTCTTGAAGAAGGACTGCAGCTACCGCTGACGACGACGCGTCGGTTTGGACGATGAATTTCTTCGAGAAATCAGGCATAGCAAGTACAGGGGCATTACAAAGTGCTAATTTAAGGTCTTCAAAAGCGGCTTGTTGAGAAGGTCCCCACTCGAATTTGATGCCTTTCCTACGAAGAAGGTTTAAGGGCGCCGCTCTATTAGCAAAGTTAGGAATGAACTTCCTGAAGAAATTCACCATACCAATGAACCTGGCGATACCTTTAATGTCCTTGGGAGGTTTAAAATCACGGATGGCCTGTGTTCTAGAATGATCGACTGCTACACCATCGGGTGACACAATATGCCCTAGGAATGACATAGAGGGCTTAGCAAAGGCAACCTTGGACAACTTAACAGTTAACCCAGCCTTACGAAGGCGATCGAGAACTTCTCGCAGATGATCTAGATGTTCTTCAAAAGTCTCTGAAAATACGACGACATCATCTAAGTAGTGATATAAGTACTCGAATTTGATGTCGGAGAAGACCCTATCTAGTAGCCTAGTGAGCACAGCTGCCCCCGTGGGGAGCCCGAAAGGCACGCGGTTGTATTCGTATAAATTCCAGTCCGTGGCAAACGCTGTAAGGTGTTTAGACTCTTCGGCAAGGGGAATTTGATTATAGGCCTGATTCAAGTCCAAGATAGTGAAGAACTTGGCCTTACGAAACCATGAAAAACAAGAATGAAGGTCAGGAAGGGGCACAGATTGCAACACCACCTTCCGATTGAGAGCCCTGTAATCAATGACAGGCCTGAAGCCTCCTTGGGGTTTCGGGACTAGAAAAATAGGCGATGAATACGCCGACTTAGAGGGCCTAATAATACCATCCTTCAACATCTGGTCGATAATTTCTTTCAGAGCCTTCATTTTAGGTGGAGATAGCCTATAAGGTGGAAAACGGACAGGAATCGAATCCGTGACCTCAATTTTGTATTCAATAAGGTCAGTAACACCAAGAGTATCAGAGAACACCTCTGGAAATGACTGACATAATTTACGAATACTATCAGCCTGCTCTTCAGGTAGATGTCTAAGGTCTAACAACATCTCATCCTGGGTAGGCGAAATAGATGAACATGACACAGAATTACACTTAAACAAGGGAATTTTACAATTGGACGCAAATTTGAATGTGCACGACTTACTCTGAAGATCGAGCACAAGACCAGTGTGAGAAATAAAGTCCGCTCCCAGTATGATGGGGCAAGACAAGTGCTTAGCCACAAACAATTTAATTTTCCATGTAAATTTAAAAATACGAATTTTGACCAGTACGGAACCTAGAATTTCTAATGGAGATGAATTAGCCGAAACATATTGAATAGGAGATGAGACGTAGTCAGGTAGTTTACAAACAGCTTTCAATTTAGAATACCATTCAGCCGAAATAATCGAACAAACACTGCCTGAATCTAAGAGAGCTGTTATAGGCTCGTTATTTAACTCAATCTTAAGAAAAGGAACAGGTGCGGGGGTATCCGCCGCAATCCTAAGACACTCTTTGGGGCATTCAAAAGATGTATTCGAAGACTTATCGTTCCCTGAATTCTCGACCTTTTTGCCAGGGGCTGAGCCTTGGGAAGCAGAATTAGTTGACTCAGCCGCAGCCACTAGTCACTTTTGATTGTTGTTGGAAGTTACACCAGAAGTTGAGCAGGAGGGGGTGCTATTCGAATTGGGACAATTCTTTGCGATATGTGAGAAAGCCCCACATTTAAAACAGCCTTGTGATGAACCCGCTCCATTATTTGCCCTACTAGACTTGATCAGAGGACACTTGTTGCGCAGATGGTCAGGCGACCCGCAAGCATAACATTTACGAGGGGTGACTGATCGGCGAGGTGGAGGCCGAGTATTACTAAAGGAAGGCGCGGGTTCTTTCGCGACACGCAAAGAATCGGCGTATCTAACTCCTTCCGCTGAGACGGCCAATGCTTCAAGTTCAGAGAAGGTTTGCGGACACGCCGCGAAAAACAAATATGACCTATAGGGAGGTGAAATTCCCTCTACAATAGCCTGTACAATCTGATCTTCAGGAAAATGAAGGGCAAACACCCTAGTATAAAACTTAATGTCCTGTATGAAATCAGCCAAGTTTTCATCCAAGCGCTGTACACGATAATAGTACTTCTGAATAAGGGAGGACCTGGCCCTAGCAGGGATGAAGTTAGCTATCAAGTGGGCATGGAAATCCTCAATAGATGATTGCTCGGCAATGGCTCTTACGATTTTATCAGAGAGAATACCAATAGCATACGGATAGATAATTTGCAAGATTTGACATGGAGAAAGAGAAAAAACAAGGGCATGATCCTGAAATTCCACTAGAAATCTTAAAAATGAAATTACATCACTGGTGGTATTAACGGAAAACTTAGAGATACCTCTGAGCAACATTGCCAATGGATGAGGCAAGCTGCTAAACCCGGGTGACATAGTAGGTAAAGGCTTCAATGGCAAAGAAGTTAATTCAGAACGGATGTTACTCAGCGATGCACGGCGTTCAGACTCGTTGTCCAATGGGGCAGAGATAGTTTGAGCAGCGATGGTTTTCCTATTTACTTCTCCCTTAGCAGGTTCTTCCTCACTACCTGCATTCACTATGGTGGGTTGATCAGATTTGGGAGGAACTTCCCCAGTTAACAATTGAGTGACCTTACTAGATAATTCGGAAATATTTTCCAGGAGCGTACTAGCTTCCTTCCTCTGAACATCATTCAGTTTTAGAGACAACAGATCGTTAACCCTATTCGAAAAATGATATAGCCTGCCTTGCACACGCTTAATTTGATTAGGAGACGGATCATTTTCATCAAAAAAACTAACTACAGAAGCTAGCCCAGTAACATTCTCCGTGATCGTGGAAAGAGAATCGTCAATTTCTTTCTCTCCCAAATTGGGGATGGAAATGGGCAAATCAAGGGACTCTCTAAGCTTGTTAGTGTCTATTGCAACCGTGCCTCCAGATTGCACATTTCTGATAGTTAATTCATAGATCAACTCCTCCTTGCGCAAATAGTTAAGAAGGAGAACATCGCGAGGGCCGGGCATGGTGACAGAACAATTTTGAAAAACTCAAAAAATTCCAGCAACTGGGAAAATAGTTAGAGTTCGGAACAAACAATATTTAGCCGTCAAAAGGGGCTAAATTGAGACCCATTCAACCACGCTCTGCTACCACTTGTTACCGTGTTTTGGTGGTAGTTATGCATGAAAGAAGGTGCTGGGTGGTGAATAGGTCTCAAGCTACTAAAGTGAAATTAATTTTAAAATTTAACAAGGTTATATTTTCTTTTCAAAATTAGGTAACAACAAATAGAACAGGTACTTAGTAGCCGAAACACAATTGAAAAATACATTTACATAGGTACCCCATTTGGGGCTTCAAACGTCAGAAACATAATTCTTGGGCAATCAGCTCAGTTTTACCCCAAACACAATTTTAACAGAGGGGCAGAAAGCCCCATTCATACCTAGGAGCCCTTGCTCCAAATTACACTGAAAAGCCTCCTCGAGGCATACAATATACCATTTTCAAAAGAGCCACTCGCTCTCAATTTTAAGCCTCTCCCAGGCCACACCAAACTCCACCTTTAAGCTGTCCTCAAAGGACATATACACAGGGGTAAAATACCCAACCTACTGAGGTCTATTAAATGACAAGAAGGTTAATACATGACCTCTAAAATACAATTTGAGGGGAGGCGAACTTGCACTCCTAATACACTTTGTTTAAGACCTACTTGGCCTTAGGCCGTTAGTGCAAGGGCTAATCCCATACTACAGAGGTGACTTAAGAAAATAACAATTTACATTACATTACGGAAGAATTGGTTGAGAAAATAAGTTCACCTCCAGACAATGTGAGTGGGAGCTCGAGAGGGTTAGCACTCTCTATCCCAGTATGTAGCTTTACAAGAGAATAGATGAAAAGAGAAGTTACATTTTAGGAAAAGGTTACATAGTGGAACGCTTAGAACCCGCCCCGAAAGTTAAACTGCTGAGCTAGCAAAGAAAGAATTTATTAATCGGCCATTACCTTGTTGCTGACCGCTGCCGAGGAAAGAGGCGCTTCCCGCCTCCTGCTATGTACTTAATACACTGAAAGATGGAACAGAAGTGGCCGAGGGACCCAAAAATCAGCAGTTTAAGTACTCTCGCGGAAGTTTCTAGGCGTTAGGGGAATGAAAACACCCTCCCACAAACACTTTATTGGGTAGGACACAGCAACATATTCAAGTTGGGGGAAGATACATCTGATTGGATAGAAATTAATTTAAGAAATTCGGGATTGGTTAGGTTCAACACAAGGGGAAAGAAGGGGTGAATGTTGCCAAATTAAACAATGACTGAAAGAAATTTAACAAAGAACAAACTCTTGAAATTAAATTTTCTCCAACAAAATAGTTCTTTGACTCCGCACTAGGTTGCACTATTGTTGATCTTCAGTAGTGTCCTCTAGGAGAGAAAGTTTACACTTCTTACTTCAAGCGAAACAAAAACACATCAAAAATGACACAGTTCAAAAACTCAAAATTTTCCACGTGGTGACATCTTCTGAGAAGGTAAAGAATTAACAGCGTAGATAAAGTTCAGACTTCCTCCAGCAGAGGAGTTTCACCTGGCGCAATTTTTAAATTAGCGGCGTGGAGGTGTACCGCCCGGTACAATTACATTTTTCACCAACATACGGGTGTCTCCGTAAATAATACAGTCGAACATCCGTTACTCGAATTTTTAGTATCTCAAAGTAACTTAAATTTCCTGGCTATTTGTCCTATTCTTCACGTGTATTTATTTCTCTATTACTCGTAACTCGGTTACACGAATTTCTCGACTTCTCGAAGCAAACATTTCCTCCCTTGAAGCAAAAGATACTCCATAACTCGAATTTTGTGCAACATTCTTCTTCTTCTTAATTTGTTTACCCTCCAAGGTCAGTTTTTCCCTCGCACTCAGCGACGGATACCACCTCTACCGCCTCAAGGGTAGTGTCCTGGAGCTTCAGACTCTGGGTCGGGGGATACAACTGGGGAGGATGACCAGTACCTCACCCAGGCGGCCTCACCTGCTATGCTGAACAAGGGTCTTGTAGGGGGATGGGAAGATTGGAAGGGATGTACAAGGAAGAGGGAAGGAAGCGGGCATGGCCTTAAGTTAGGTACCATCCCGGCATTTGCCTGGATGAGAAGTGGAAAACCACGGAAAACCACTTCCAGGATGGTTGAGGTGGGAATCGAACCCACCTCTACTCAGTTGACCTCCCGAGGCTGAGTGGACCCCGTTCCAGCCCTCGTACCACTTTTGAAATTTCGTGGCAGAGCCGGGAATCGAACTCGGGCCTCTGGGGGAGGCAGATAATCACGCTGACCACTACACCACAGAGGGGGGCTTTGTGCAACATTAACTGTGCAATACGGCATTTGTGGTTTGTAAGGAACAGTTAACAACTAAGGAAAGGTTTATAGTGAACCTGGGTGCTAATATAGCAGAAACTGAAAAGCTAAAACTTCTAATGATCGGAAAATCGGTGAACCTTCGCTATTTGTCGGGAGTGAATTAATTACCGGTCACGTACGAAAGCAACCCTCGAAGTCGCGGATGACAAGCTCCATTTACGAATCTCGGCAGCGTGGTATTGACTATAAGTTTCAACGTGTAGGGAGCAATGGTTAACAGTAACAAACAGAAGAAAGGTGTTAACCGAGGTGTGTTTCATGTTTTACTACTGTATGTTCTGTATCCTGTCTTCTAAATAAGCAGTCTGTGTGGGTCAGTGGCAGAGTGTTAGCGTCCGGATCCCAAGATAGTGGGCTCAAATCCGGCAGAGGTAGTCGGATTTTTGAAGGGCGGAAAAAAGTCCATTCCACACTCAATACCTTACGATGTCGGCATGTTAAAAGATCTCTGGACGGGGCAAGTTGGCCGTGCGCGTAGAGGCGCGCGGCTGTGAGCTTGCATCCGGGAGATAGTAGGTTCGAATCCCACTATCGGCAGCCCTGAAGATGGTTTTCCGTGGTTTCCCATTTTCACACCAGGCAAATGCTGGGGCTGTACCTTAATTAAGGCCACTGCCGCTTCCTTCCAACTCCTAGGTCTTTTCTATCCCATCGTCGCCATAAAACCTATCTGTGTCGGTGCGACGTAAAGCCGCTAGCAAAAAAAAAAAAAAAAAAGAAACTCTGATGACACATTTGGTGTTTACCCGACAAAATTCATTAAATCTCAGTCATAGACGCCCAAGAGAGTTGCGGTTTACTCGTCTGCCATCTAGTGGGCCTAGAGTAAAACAGAACGTCGACATTGACAAGCAGACAGCCAGATGGCGTCAAATTGTAGTGTCTGCACAATTAATTTTTAAATGCATAATTAACTGGTTTGAATGATTGATACCATGCCCCATTAGTGTCTGCACCCGGTAGCTGAGGCCATACTGCACCCTTCTTGAGCTTCTTCGGTGTAGACTTGAAGTCCAATATTGCCACGGTTGCCCCTGAAAAGAATATACTTACCGAAGATGTAGGATCCCTCTCAGTCGCGATCAGTCCCTGTCGTCGAATAGGGATGCATATGTATAGCTTAACTAGGGATAGTCTACTAGCTACATAAAATCATGACACAGACTGATTTTAAAATTTGTGTATAAAAATTTTATTTATCAAAATTAAGAAAAATGAAGAATGAAATCAATCAAATACTAATTAATGTAATGTAAATTCAGATTCAAATAATAGGATTACATTATCACAATGTCGAAAAGTGTTGTTTATAAATGAAAATGAGTTACCACATCACTGATTCATTCTTGAAATAATTAATTAATTATCAAAATTATTATAATTAATTACCAAATCTGTTTCATAAAATACCTGTGTAAATCTACACACCAGCATGGTAATATGGTAATAATAACCATGTCTAAATGTAATGATTAGTGGACAATGAAATAATAATATTAATAATAATAATAATAATAATAATAATAATAATAATAATAATAATTTTTTTATCTAATTGAAGTTACAGTGGCTAACCAAAATCAATCATCAGAAGTACGAATAATCATCCACCAACTCAACAAAAGTCAATAATAAAATATTTCAGAAGTTGCATAAAATAAATAAATATGTTAATATTTTAATTAATTAAATTACAATTAATTTTTAAATGCATAATTAACTGGTTAGAATGATTGATAACATGCCCCATTAGGCCTTCCAAAATAACCTGTGAATTGTAATGATAGCATACTAAAATAATAATAATAAAAATAAAATAATAATAATAATAATAAAATAATAATAATAATCATAATAATAATAATAATAATTAGCGACTGGTGTCCACCATAATTCGTTACCACTGTGTATGTGTAATTTAGAATTCAGAACATTCACATTCCAATATGTTACACCTCTGGTGCTTACAATTTACTCTCAATAATATAATTTGATGAATCTTTGTCTTAAATGTTAATTACCATGACCTGTTTCAACTCACAAGAAAGAAACTGTCCACTGTGTAAAGAAGAAGATATCAACTGCCTAAGCATACTTTCTAAATAATAATAATAATAATAATAATAATAATAACTTCATTACCAAATAGTTACTGAAACTTTCAACTATAACTTGTGTTCCATAACATACACTTTTTTTAAAAGAACATACAAATGTTAATTCAGGCCATAAGGTTCAGTAACATGTTAAATTCATGGGTTTGTTGTTGTTGTTGCTTGGGAATCTAAATTATTTTCTTTCATTGTACGCGAGTCTTACCCTAACTTATTCTACATTACACCAAAGAAGAATGTACTCTCTTACTTAAATAAAACTAGATCCTAAAAATAACTATTTACAACAAGCGACACAGCCAAATATAATAGCATAACAAGTCACTCAAAATTAAGAACAGCAAACTACCATTGATTATATACAAATATACACCAGCAATCAATATTCACAAGAATTCTCCAAGAACTTTTTTACCTCAGGTTAACAAATTTTTATTCATCGAACTTTTTGGTTAATTTCAGTGTCCAAATAATAGTAATTCACTGAAACAACCGTCAACCTCAACCATAAACCAATTACTCTCGTGGTTTACTCAACCTGACCCAGAATGAAAGTCGTCATAACAATTCATGAAATAAGGTTGGTGTCAACATTAAGGACAGTAGCACAAAAAAATACCGAAAATGAAAAGAAATCGTTTTAATAATAATATTTCGTAGTGTCACACAAAAAAATAGTTCCAGAAGGTAAGCAAAATCTGACATTCTTAATAAATCAATTGGGTGTTCAATATGCCAACACAATATTTCAATGGCAATCTAAATATTGAACAAAACTTTACAAACCAATAACCGGTGTTGTGTCACAATTAGCCCATACAAATATCATTAGGTCCTTTCAAATATTTAATATTTCAACTGGCGTCATCATCGTAATATCTACTTCTCAATACTAAGTTACTTCGGCTCCATAATGCCGGCATTCACTGCATTTCAGCTGCATCGCTGATTTCTCTTTATTTCCAGTCAACGTGCTAATACAGAAATCTCTCAATTTATCTCTGCGAACAACATTGCGTACCATACTGTCCTGTTCCATACGGACCTTACCAAATCTCTGAGTGCTATCGTCACTCAACATCGCGTTTAATTTGTATGACAAATAATTCTTATTAGGGAATATGAGTTTTATGTTAACATTAGTCACCCAATCGCTTATTAAGACTTTACTAAAAATAACAAAAAATAAAAAATAAGTAACGAGCACCATCATCTTTACTGAAATTATGATAGTGATTCTCATAAATTCCGATTGTAGCTTTAGTTACGTTGCCACCATCATAATTCGATATACTGGTCCACACACTAAAATGATATTAATAATAATAATAATAATAATAATAATAATAATAATAATAATAATTCTCTGACGACGATCCTTTAAATATCTCAAAATGAACATGCTTACGACACCACACTAGGCTAAAATAGTGCTTCATACACTCGCAAAAATCGTTACAAATAACGTGAAATAGCAACATTTTGATACTACTAATAATAATTTAAACACTTAAATACGACAAAAATACCCTACATACTTTGACTGTGCCCTCGTGATCTACGCCTCGCGCACCTATCTATATTACATTAAGAAGATGTTTTAGATTCTACATAGTAATATGAGAACAATACTCACATATAGCAACCACTCGCACCCGTCAGAAGAGGCGGCCATAGGAAGTTAGTAATCCATTCTACAACAATTTAGTTTCTTCATTTTTCTTCTCGTATCCATATTGCTTAACAACTACTTATAATTAACACAGATACACTTTCACACGATATTATCACTGTATCGATGATATAAAATACAAGAACACTAATCATTTAATATGTACACTTCCTAACTCGTGCTCATTCGCGAAAGATTTGTTACTACCGCTTGTCGTCTTGGACGTCCACTTCGTGTTGTCAGCCTTCCCCTCGATCTTGACAAAAGAAACAGTTAAATGTGAGGGGTTGCACTCGACCTTGAAAGATAGCTGGTTAGCGAAAGTGTAGATTTCCACGAATAACTGCTGGCCAGCTGGTTCAGTACAACAGAACGTGGAAAGTGTTCCAAAGCCTGGAGTGGTCTACTTGCATGCTAATATGTCTGATGCCCGTCACTAGTGAGCATAATAAGCCCATATTACAACTGTGTTACAGTTACTACGTAACTCAAAATCTCATGTCTGTAACATGTAAAATTGATTCAGAGAGTATGTTTATCATTATTAAGTTCCCTGGTATTCGTAAAAATCACCTGCATAGACACTTGGTGTATCAGAAACTTAACTTCCTATGAACATACAGACAAACACACTTTGTTCTTTGTGGGTATTCAGAAATACGGAGCGCTGCCCGACACACGTCTACTCGCCACAATCTTTCTGAAGATGACTGAATATTGAGAATCGGGGTTGCGTGGTGGCAGTCACTTCTCGGCGGAAGGATATATACTTTTTGAATCACAAAAATCCCCGTTGGAAGGCGTCTCCCAACAAAATGCTTAAGAGGTGAAATGCATTACTCACTTAATTCCACAAACTGCATGTCATTATACTGGTACAGCGTGATCTCAAAATTGTTCGTAACTTTTCGTATAATACTGGTAGCGTTAGTTGGATTAGTTCTTCTTATGCACTGTCGAACCGACTTCATGTTGGCGGGGACTGCACACCTGTGTTGCTACCCGAAAGTTCAGTGCGCAGTTATTATGCTCCATTACCAATAATACATTGACTTAGTCCAAAAATTACTTAGTCAACACTGATATCTTGCTGTAATAAAATCCATATTAATTACTAGCCTTGATTGCAGATTAATTAAATATTCTGTCCCGCTGATTTTAAAATTATTTAAATGGTGCAACCTGATTGGACCACTTATATTCGCAATTCATTTACATGGACGAGTCCATTCCAAATCAAGGGGATTCTGATAGTAAGATTCGTAGTTTTCTGTCTCACTCTGCCAATGGAATTTTCCGCTCCTACTGCGTAGTTCCAGTTCTGACGCAACAGACCGTATGTTAGTTGTTTACGTTACAGAGATAATGTTTTCTTCCAGAAAAGAAAGGAAGCGTGGGCTTCTGCTGATTCTTTGTTCATATACATTGGCCTCCTGAGTATCCCATAATTTTATAATTTTAATAGCATACATGAATACTTCCATCCAATATCAAATAAAAATTAATTAAATTCCCCAATCATGCTCATATGATGGGTGCAATACCATTATTATTATTATTATTATTATTATTATTATTATTATTATTATTATTATTATTATTATTATTATTATTATTATTATTATTCTAAAATGTTGTTATTATAAGGTTATAATCAAAGTGATGCCGTAAAATAAAGTTTGCTGGTATATTTGTAAATACAGTTAAAAATAATGTGTTCGTATAAGCCCGTAGATACATATGATTAAATTATGTGCTATACATGGTATTTATTATTTATTCGTGTCAGAGGTACCAATATATAAGAAATCAATTCAAATACAATTCAAAAAATTAAGTAATAAAAATATGAAGTATGTTAATTACACAAAATGAAAGACATACGAACAAATTAATTGTAAAAAAATAAAAGGCGAAAGGAAGTATTACATGAAAATATCTACACTATATATACATTATTTACACAAGTTGTGACCAGTATTTGGCTACATTGATGGCATTGTTTCCGGCCAGTGCCAATTCCAACCCTGTGCATGAATCTGGGCATAGACGACAGTGCAAGAGGTGCGTAGAAGTCTGTTCCTCTCCACATTCGCATAATGAGTCCCCACCATGCACGATGCCCCATTTCACAAGATTGTCCTTAGATCTTGCAACGCCGGTCCGCAGTCTGTTTAATGACTTCCATATACACCATCCCTCTTCGTGACCAGGTGGCAACTTCTCTTCCATTTCAACACGTTCCGGATGATCTGGGTACCTTTGTTTCCATAGCTTAACCCTGGCCTTTTTTGGGTCAGAATCAAGTGGAGCAGAAGACTGTAGAAAACTCTTCCTGGATTTCAGTCGAGCTGGAGGTGGCTGATGTTCATGAAGGGGGTGGGCTGATATGCTGCAAACCTTTTGTCTCTCGATATTAGCGGCCACCTCACGTCTAATATCAGGTGGGGCTATACCTGCAAGTGAATACAACTTCTGTGTGGGTGTTGGTTTTAAACAGCCTGTAATTAGTCTGCAGGTTTCATTCAAGGCAATGTCGACTTTCTTTGCGTGAGCTGATTTATACCACACGGGACTAGCATATTCAGCAGCAGAGTAGCAGAGTGCTAGGGCAGTAGTCCTTACTGTCTGGGGATGGGCACCCCATCCAGAACCAGTTACCTTACGCAATAGGCAGTTTCATGATGAAATTTTGCCTTGAGTTTGGTGCAGTGTGTGGTGAAGGTCAGCGAACGATCCAGGGTAACACCAAGGTAAACTGGAGTATTGCTATGTTCCAGCTCCATTCCTTTCCATTTCACACGCAGCTTCCGCAGGGCTTCTTTGTTCTTTAAATGAAGGGCGCACACACTAGTTTTCGATGGGTTTGGCTTGAGGTGATTTTTCATCATAATAATCTGAGAGCATCTTCAAAGCAGCAGTAAGGTTTTGTTCCACTTGCTCAAAGTTTTTACTCTGAGTTGCCAGGGCCAGGTCATCTGCGTACAGAAAGCTCCTTGTGTGAGGTGGAAGAGGTTGGTCGTTGGTATATATGTTAAATAGCATTGGTGCTAGGACACTGCCTTGTGGGAGACCGTTCTTCTGTATTCTCCATCTACTCCGCTGTCCTTGAAATTCAACGAAGAAGCGTCGGTTCTGCAACAACGTGGCAATAATCGTTGTGAGCCTGAAATCCATAGTAAGATGGTAAAACTTCCTTAGAACTATCTGGTGTTGTACAGTATCATATGCTGAAGAGAGATCAACAAAAGCCACTCCAGTAATATCACCACGTTGAAATCCATCTTCTATGTGCTGTGTCAGATTAAGGATCTGTGTACAGCAGTTCCTTCCTGGTCTAAATCCAGCCTGCTCTGGGATTAGAAAGGTTCGACCACTGGTGTTATACGGTTCAGAAGTATTCTTTCAAAAATTTTATATACATGGCACAAGAGTGATATTGGTCTGAAATTCTTCGGATCCGTAGGCTGCTTACCAGGTTTCAGGATTGCAACCACCTTAGTCTTCCTCCAGATTTTAGGGATTTGACATCGTTCCAGACAGTTATTGAAAAGCTGTAGGATCCATTGTTTGGTAGTATTCCCAAAGTGCTGTATCTGCTCCATACGCATGTCATCTAGACCGGCTGCCTTGCCAGTTTTGCTCATTTTTATGGTGTTTTCCAGTTCGTTCATAGTGAAGGGATTGGACAGACTGGATGTTTCTTGTTCGATATTTCTTTGAAGTTTTGGAGGTCTTTTTCGCTTATCTGTTTTGCCATTTATTAGGAGCTGATGAGCTATCTGGTTGGAAGTAATGTTGCTATGTAGAGGACTTTTCGTGGGGTCATTGTTCAGACGTCTAAGTAGCTTCCAAGCTTCTCTGCTGTTTCTTGCCATGTCTAGTTCTTCCATCAGCTTAACCCAACGTTCTCTCTTTATTTCGCCCATGGACTGGATTAGTTGTTGACCAGCCTGAATAGTGTCCTCACTGAAGGGATTTTCTTCATAGAGCAGTAGGTACTCATTTAATTTATCTACTGTACTGGTGTCTAGACCCTGTATGTACTGAGACCTACAGCCTCTTGGGATTGATGTGCGAGAGCATTCTTGCACGGCATCGATGAACACATCGTATACCTCTGGAACAGGTTCGATGTCTGCTACCATTTCATCTAAGCGCTTTGTGTACTTCAACCAGTCAGCTTTCTTAAAGTTGTACCGCCTTCGGAATGGCACAGATTGTGGATGAACTGCTGAGAGAACTTGGCACATAATGTATCTATGTTGTGTGTTGGGTATAGGTTCGCAAACAGACTTCACACACTGCTGTGATATAGCATCGCTGACAAAGATGAGATCTGGGTTGTATCCACGTCTCCATCGACGACTGTTGAAAGAAGCGGGAAGTTTACTGTCGTGTATTAAAGACAGTTGACTAGATTCTGACCACGTAATCACAGCTTCGCCGTCTTCATTGTCTTCTCTATATCCCCATAAGCAGCTATGGCTGTTGAAATCGGCCACGATGACACGAACCTTCTCAAGCCCTACAGCTGAATCAGTAAAGTGGAATGGAACGCTCGGTGGTTTATAGACAGATGTTGTGATACAGTTCGATAGCTCCACTGTTAAGATTTCTATATCATTGTTGTCTGTAGATGAGGTAGATATTACGTTCAGCTCTGGCCTTGTGAATATAGCACTACCATAGTTTTCATGTGGTCTCTCGGCTACCAAACGCATTCCTAATACTCTTGGTCGTCTTTGGTCGCTACTTCTGTGAGTTTCTTGAACACAGAGAACGTCACACCTGTGTTTTTGGCAAAGTTGTTGTAACAGGGTTTCCTTGTTTGATGTTATGCCTTCTATGTTAACTGATACAACTGTCAGCTTTGGTCCTGAAAAGGACCAGTTGTGGGGTTTATTAACCATTGAAATTGATCTTCTCTATTCTCTATATCTCGAAATTTCGATAACTCGAAATAAAATTTAGCTCCCGATGTGATTCGAGATATCGAGGTTCCACTGTAGTTGTAGGAACTGCAATTTCCAATCTCTTAGGCCTGTTAATTTTTTACCGTACACGATTAAAAAACGAAGATGTTCATTAATTTAAACTCTTGCTGCTGAGCCCATCAACGACGAGCTTCACTGATCTGGAAAATACTGTTAAGACGTAATAATAATTTTGTGTCGTGTTGGTAGCCTAATGCAGACCCTGCGATGAGGGTGGGCGGCATCTGCTGTGCATGGAAAGCTGCGCGATGAATGAGATGAACAGCACAAACATCCAGTTTCCGAATCAAGGCAATTAACATTTTTCAGATTAACATCCCCACCCAGCAAGTAATCGAACGTGGGGCCCTCTTAACCGAAGACCGTTCAGCCAAAGAGGCGGACTAAACTCGCGTCCGCGTCCTGAGGTGGTGCAGCTATTTTCAGTCACATCCCCAATGTGCCCTCCTGTCAGCAGTACCGGGAATCGAACTTGGGTCTCCGAGGAAGGTAGCTAATAGTGCTAACCGATACACTAAGGAGGTAAATTGTGATGATGCTTGTCGTCGTATTTGTTTCTTAAGATTATAATAATAATTTCGTGTGGCTATTTCTAGCCGAGTGCAGCCCTTGTATGGCAGACCCTCCGATGAGGGTGGGCGGCATCTGCCGTTTGTAGGTAACTGCGTGTTATTGTGGTGGAGGATAGTGTTATGGTTTCTTAAGATTCAAAACCATGTAGTCATTAGCCCCTATTGGTGTAGTGAGAAAAAATCCACAGCCTGTTTTGAGTCATTCGATCGGGTCAGGAATGGAATGACTGAAGCCCCCATCTAGCGGCGAGGATAGGAAACATGCCGGCTGCCGAAGCCTGCCGCACTCCTCTCGGGCAATGATAAATGAATGACAGCTGAAATGAAATGGTATTGGAGAGTGTTAGTGGAATGAAATATGACAGGTAAAACCGGAGTACCCGGAGAAAAACCTGCCCCGTCCGCGCTTTGTCCAGCAAAAATCTCACCATGGAGTGACCGCGATTTGAACCACGGAAACCAGCGGTGAGAGGCCGGCGCGCTGCCGCCTGAGCCACGGAGGCTCCTTAATGCCTGTCGAAATGGGAAGAAAAACGTGACGGAACAATCACTCTTAGAATGAGGTGGGAGAAGGAATAATAAGTAAGTTTCCATTCCTTTCCCTTAAGGGGTAAAGCGGGCGCTCTCTCTATGGCGAAGAGGCGTGAGCGGGGTTATGGTAATGTGGAAAATGGAGGAAGCTGGTTGAGAAGTGGGTGTTAGTTGAGTGGGGAGGTCAGGTAGTCAGCCTTTTGGCTAATGAGTTAAATATGTATTAATGCAGTGATGTCCGATGCCTGGAAATTTCTGTATTTGGATTTGTTTGATATTGGAATTTGCTTTCTCCTATTTTGAATTTTTTTCGACGAATGTATTAATGAATGACTGAGTGCGAATGAATGAATGAATGAATGAATGAATTACGGGCTCTGTGAATTTGATGATTGGTGGATGATTGAATGAATGGATAGGGAAGTGATAGGAATGAGTTATTGATGGGTAAGTGAATGGAGGGTTAAATTATTATGGGGTTTTCGGTTTAGGTCTTTGCCTGTCTGCTATCGGAATGAATATTCTGTGACAATATGTGTATAGGGTGGTGAGATCTAGAGACAGGAAGGATGAATATTTGTAAAATTTAGACTAAGGTTTCAAGACAGTAGATTCGAAAATGTGCAAGGAGTCCTACGTGGGTGATCTGAATATGTACTGTAGGTGTAACACCTGATTACCTGCGGCTTGTTGTAGAGTGAAAAAGCTGACGATGTCTTGTAGGGTGGAGATGGGTGGTAGATAGAGTCAGATGGAGGTGTACGGCCTGGAGCGATGAGTTCTCCCAGAGGGGCGGGGTGGGCTTTACACAACCGGGAATGTTTTATAATATATTAATACAATGAAGAGTTGAGATGGGCCAATAACCAATCAATATGATGCGAGTACAAGTTTTGGTCGGCTATTATGAAGGCCTTTGGTCCAAGGAGTCCTGGGTTCGATTCCCGACAGGACGAGCATTTAAAACTGAATTGGATCATTCCTCTGGGTCGGGGATGGGTATTTGAGTGGTCTTCAGCATTATACTTCATCTTAGATTGGGCATCTAATCGAGATATCTGCACCAATCCTCTTCATGTTTGTACTCCCGGGAGACTACTATTACTACTAAAATGTTTTCATTCCTCCCCTGAAGGGGGAGGCGGGCCTCTTAGACGGTGACGCCGTTTCTCAGACCGGGAGATTTGTTACGGTGAAGGAGATGCTCGGTGAAGGTGAGTCGGTTGACGGCCGTGAGTAGTATAATTGGACAGTTCGGCGGCCGCCGCCGCCGCACGCCTCCTCCTCCGCCGCCGCCCGCGGGAAATTTGAATTTTGGCGGGAAATTTGAATTTTGGCGGGAGATTTGAATTTGTAAACAAAACCACGTGCTTTTTGACAGCTGTCATCGACAACAACGCATCGCTAACCTCACTGCTGCCATCTTGACGGGCCTAAACCTCACTAGTACCAACTTAACCTAACTAGCGTGAGGTAAACAAAGTCACGTGTTTTTTGACAGCCACGTGCTTTTTGACAGACAACAACGCATCGCTAACCTCAGTACTGCCATCTTGACGGGCCTAAACCTCAGTAGTGCCAACTTAACCTCACTAGCATGAGGTAAACAAAGCCACGTGCTTTTTGACAGCCACGTGCTTTTTGACAGATTTGTAAACAAAGCCACGTGCTTTTTGACAGCTGTCATCGACAACAACGCATCGCAAACCTCAGTACTACCATCTTGACAGGCCTAAACCTCAGTAGTGCCAACTTAACCTAACTAGCATGAGGTAAACAAAGCCACGTGTTTTTTGACAGCCACGTGCTTTTTGACAGATTTGTAAACAAAGCCACGTGCTTTTTGACAGACAACAACGCATCGCTAACCTCAGTACTGCCATCTTGACGGGCCTAAACCTCAGTAGTACCAACTTAACCTAACTAGCGCGAGATAAACAAAGCCACGTGCTTTTTGACAGCCACGTGCTTTTTTGACAGCTGTCATCCGCCATCTTTGAGCACTGTGCTGGCCTCTTTCGTCACCTGTCATCGGCAGTGCTGCCATCTTGACGGACCTAAACCTTAGTGCTACCAACTTAACCTCACTAGCTCGAGATAAACAAATCCACGTGCTTTTTGACAGCCACGTGCTTTTTTGACAGCTGTCATCCGCCATCTTTAATCTATAGAGCACAGTGCTGCCCTCTTTAGCTACTTACCTTTGAAATGTGGTGGCGGATAATTTGAAAAATGCTTTTCGACAAGCAGCCATCTTTAATCCAGAGAGAACAGTGCTGCCCTCTATGTGGTGGCGGCAAATTGAAAAATTCCACGTGCTCTTGTTTGAAAACAAACTCACGTGCTTTTTTGACAGCTGTCATCTGCCATCTTTAATCTATAGAGCACAGTGCTGCCCTCTTTAGTTTGAAATGTGGTGGTGGTAAATTCCACGTGCTCTTGTTTGGAAACAAAGCCATGTGCTTTTTTGACAGCTGTCATCCGCCATCTTTAATCAACAGAGCACTGTGCTACTATCATGCGGGCAATTTCATCACCTGTCATCCGCCATCTTTAATCCACAGAACACCGTGCTGCCCTCTTTATGGCTACTACCTTAAGCACGTAGTAGCGGGCAATTTGAAAAGTTCTGTTAGCTATCATCCGCCATCTTTAATCAAGAGAGCACCGTGCTGCCATCTTTAGCTAGATACCTTTGAAATGTGGTGGCGGCAAATTGAAAAATTCCACGTGCTCTTGTTTGGAAACAAACTCACGTGCTTTTTCGACAGCTACCATCCGCCATCTTTAATCAACAGAGCATAGTGCTGCCCTCTTTAGTTTGAAATGTGATGGCGGCAAATTCCACGTGCTCTTGTTTGGTAAACATAGCCATGTGCTTTTTTGACAGCTGTCATCCGCCATCTTTAATCCAGAGAGCACCGTGCTGCCCTCTTTATCGTAGTAGATGTAAATTCGTCACCTGTCATCCGCAGTGCTGCCATCTTTAGCTAGATACCTTTGAAATGTGGTGGTGGATAATTTAAAAAGAAAAATTCTACAGCAGCCCTCTCTCGACGCTAATTGCATAAGATGACGGCTATACATGACTCCTTAAGGGTGCTTAGGCAAGATGGCTGCTATACACAGGTTCTTATGAGACGCCCTTGGGATGCTTGCGCAAGATGGCAGTTATACATGGCTCCTTATGAGATGCCCTAGGGATGCTTGCGCAAGATAGCGGCTGCTCTTATGGGACGGCTTAAGGGTCCTTGCACAAGATGGCTTGAGACGCCCTAAGGATGCTTGCGCAAGATGGCGGACACAAGATGGCGGCTATACACAACTCCTTATGAGACGCTTTAAGGGTGCTTGCGCAAGATGGTTGCTACTCTTATAAAGAATGCTAGCTTAGAGGCTAACGTGTCGTGCTAGTTCGATTCATTAAATTTAGGGCTTAAATGCAAAATGTTAAATATCTCGAAAACGGTGCATCGTAGAGCAAAACGGACAAAATTTTTCTGCCCAATACCTCGGTTCGCAGTACGAGGAACATGATAGCATAAGTCTAATGATGAGATCGACGGTTCGGTTCCTACTTAGGCCCTTTGGCATTCACTCTGTTTTAGCTTGTATTGAAGCAAGTCTTCGTAACATGATCAGGTCTAGCTATGCTAGAGAGTATAACGTGCCGTGCAGGTTCGATTCATTAAATTTAGGGCTTAAATGCAAAATGTTAAATATCTCGAAAACGGTGCATCGTAGAGCAAAACGGATAAAATTTTTCTACCTGATACCTAGGTTCGCAGTATGAGGAACAAGAAAACTATAGTCTAATGATGGGATCAACGGTTCGGTTCCTACTTAGGCCCTTTGGCATTTGCTCTGTTTTAGCTTGTATTGAAGCGAGTCTTCGTAACATGATCAGGTTTAGCTATGGTAGAGAGTATAACGTACCGTGCTGGCTCGATTCATTAAATTTGGAGGCTTAAATGCAAAATGTTAAATATATCGAAAACGATGCATCGTAGAGCAAAACGGACAACATTTTTTCCGCCTAATACGTAGGTTCGTAGTATCAGGAACAAGAAAAAACATAGTCTAATGATGAGATCAACGGTTCGATTCCTACTTAAGCCCTTTGGCATTGGCAGCTATCTATTTCTACAAGATGGTGGCTGCTCTTATGAGAAACAAGATGCCTTGAGACAGC
Organism: Anabrus simplex; assembly: GCF_040414725.1. Lineage (NCBI taxonomy): Eukaryota > Metazoa > Arthropoda > Insecta > Orthoptera > Tettigoniidae > Anabrus > Anabrus simplex. The sequence goes on along the minus strand of NC_090266.1, from coordinate 1,123,040,733 downwards.
CTAGGGGTGCTCGCACAAGATGGCGGTTACTCTTATGAAGAAAGTTAGCTTAGAGGCTACTGCGCAAGATAACAGCTGCTGTTATGCATGCGGTGGAGGGTAATTTGAAATTCTATATGCTTAATCAACAGAGCACACTGCTGCCCTCTTTAGCTGAAATGTGGTGGCGGATAATTTGAAAAATTCTTTTGACAGCTGTCATCTTTAAACAATGGCGACTATACATAGGCTGTTAAGGCCTTATCATTCTCCTCCTCCTCCTCCTCCTCCTCCTCCTCCTCCTCCTCCTCTACCTCCTCCTCCGCCTCTTATGTCAAGGCATAGCTTTATATCGAACAAGTTTAAACCTGCATCGCGAAGGCAAGCGTGTGCAGCGATAACATTATTGTGCATGTTTAGACTTTCGAAACATAAGAAGAGTAGAATCAAACGCTGTACTCCATACGACATGTGATCAGAACATAGATTGATGCGTTTCAGAAAACAAAATAAGTGATCAAGACTAGATTCGAACACTGTACTCAATACATCATGTGTTTAGAATATGTCAGGGGATACCCTTGTTCTAAGAAGATCAGATTGAAACATAACAAGACTAGAATAGAACACTGTAATCGATGTTGTTAACTTCAACATGTGATCAGAACATTGATTGATGTGTTCAGAACACAAAATAAGTGATCATGACTAGAATCGAACACTATACTCGATACAACATATGATCAGAACATTGATCGATGTGTTCAGAACACAAAATAAGTGATCAAGACTAGAATCGAACACTGTACTCAATACAACATGTGTTTAGAACATGTTAGGGGGTACCCTTGTTCTAAGAAGATCAGAATGAAACATAACAATACTTGAATCGAACACTGTAATCGATGTTGTTAACCTCAACATATGATCAGAACATTGTTTGATGTGTTCAGAGCAAAAGTACAATTTTGATGATTTGCTTAGTGTAAAATCAAAAACTATGGAAACACACTGTGCACATATCGCGTAGCTAACTCGCTCAGTAGCAATATTGCAAAACTACAACTTCAATGATTTGCATAGTGTAAAAAATCAAAAACACACTGTACCTATACTGCGCAGCTAACTCGCTCGGTAAACGATATAGCCGAAGTATAACTTCTAATTATTTTCCTTCCATCATTCGTCTTGTGTGAAAATCAGTCGAACAAGTTATCGCATAAACATGGCTGAAAAAAAAAAATCGTGATAGGGTATGGAACCCAGGGGTTACATCTTATCAGAAGGGCAAAAAGGATGAAAGGACTCTTCCTCCTCCTTACCGCACATTCCTTGTAGGGTTAATTGGCTGAAGGGCTAATAGGCAAAAGGGCTAATGGGCTAAAGGGCTAATGGGCAGAAGGGCTAATGGGCTAAAGGGCTAAAGGGCTAAAGGAGCAACAACCTCATCGATCGCTATCAGCAAGAACGCTTGTACTTTGTTAAGTGTAGAAAATTAATCTTTATTGGTAAATGGTTTTATGTTCAGAACAAGGAATGGAACCTAGGGGTTACGTCTTACCTAATAAAATCCCTGAGGTGCGATGAGTTACGTTTTTCGAACTAGTGTTTGGAACACTGAACTTTTTCAAGATGGCAAGAGTGAGGTTAGCAATGTTCTGTTGTTGGATTTTAAATTCTACGCTATAACATGCATAAGGTGGCAGCCTTGAGGTTTACCGCCGTAAAGATGGCAAGAGTGAGGTTAGCAATGTTCTGTTGTTGGATTTTAAATTCCCCGCTATAACATGCATAAGATGGCAGCCTTGAGGTTTACCGCCGTAAAGATGGCAGCAGTGAGGTTAGCGACGCTCTATTGTCCTCCAAAGTGAGGTTAGGGTTCGTCAAGAAGACAGCTGTCAAAAAAGCACGTGGCTATGTTTACCAAACAAGAGCACGTGGTCGTGACGTCACGGTCACGTAATCAATCCTTAGCTCTACGTCGTTAAGAGCAGCATTAGGATTAGCCATGTTTAAAAATCTTGGGAACAGAGCAGCAGTATGAATAGCCATGTTTCAAAGCGCGTACACATCACCTATCGATTTTACATGCATCGATCCTCGTACTAAACTTCTTCCGCTAGATCATGCTGCTATCTTAGCATAACCTATACGTATGAACTTACAGTACAAAGAATAGCCATGTCTCAAAGCGTGTACACATCACCTACCGATTTTACATGCATCGACTCTCGTACTAAACTCCTTCCGCTAGATTGTGCTGCTATCTCAGCATAACCTATACGCATGAACTTAAACTACAAAGAATAGCTGAGTTCAAAGCGTGTACACATCACCTATCGATTTTGCATGCATCGACTCTCGTACTAAACTTCTTCTGCTAGATTGTACTGCTAACTTAGCATAACCTATACAGGCGAACTTAAAGCACAACAAATAACGATGTTTAACAGCGTGTACACATCACCTATTGATTTTGCATGCATCGACTATTTTTTACCGCCAGAGTGTACAACGATCACATATGTGTATTGCTAACGTATATGAATAAAGCTAAAGCACAAAGAATAGCTATATTCCAAAGCGCGTACACATCACCTATCGATTTTGCATACATCGACTATCGTAATAAACTTCTCCCGCTAGAGTGTACAACGATCGCAATTGTGTGCTGCTACCTATGTGCGTGAATTTAAAGCATAAAGAATAGCGTGTACACATCACGTATCGATGATGCATGCGTCGACTATCGTACTAGGCTTCTTCAGCTAGAGCATGTAGCAATCGCTTTTGTGTATCCCTAACCCATGTGCACGAACTTAAAGCACAAGGAAGAGCTATGTTTCAAAGCGTGTACACATCACCTATCGATGATGTATGCATCGACTATCGTACTAAACTTCTTCTACAACAGCGTGCAATCATCGCTTGTGTGTGCTGCAATCCTAACATAACCTATGTGCACGAACTTAAAGCACAAAGAATACCCAAGTTCAAAGCGTGTACACATCACCTATCGATTTTACATGCATCGACTTTCGTATTAAACTTCTTCCACTAGAGCGTGCGACAACCTTATGAGTATGCTGCTAACTTAGTATAACTTATACGCATGAACTTAAAGCATAAAGAATAGCGATGTATAAAAATCTTGTGAACATAGCAGCAGCAGTAAGAATAGCAATGTTTTAAAAGCGTGTACGCATTGCCTATCGACTATACATGCATCAACTAGAGTACTAAACTTCTCCCGCTAGGGTGTGCTGCTATCTTAGCATAACCTATGTGCATGGATTTAAAGCCCGAAGAATAGTTAAGTTTCAAAGCGTGTACACAACACCTATCGATTTTGCATGCATCAGCTATTATACCAAACACATTCCGCTAGAATGTACAACGTTCACATGTGTTTCCACTGCTACTTTAGCATGACCTATGCGTACGAACTTAAAGCATAAAGAATAGCGATGTTTAAAAATCTTGCGAACATAGTAGCAGTAAGAATAGTAAGGTTTAAAAGCATGTACATATCACCTTTTGATAATGCATACATCAACTATCGTACTAAACAACTTCTACGCGAGCGATCGACCATCGCTTGTACGTGTGCTGCTATCTTAACATAACCTATGTACACGAACTTAAAACATAAGGAATAGTTATGTGTAAAAATCTTGTGAACATAGCAGAGTGTTAACTACGTAGGTGTAGACATTGAACTTTACATGCTGAAGCAGCATACTATGTGACCGTGACGTCACAGCCACGTGCTCTTGTTTGGTAAACATAGCCACGTGCTTTTTTGACAGCTGTCTTCTTGACGAACCCTAACCTCACTTTGGAGGACAATAGAGCGTCGCTAACCTCACTGCTGCCATCTTTACGGCGGTAAACCTCAAGGCTGCCATCTTATGCATGTTATAGCGGGGAATTTAAAATCCAACAACAGAACATTGCTAACCTCACTCTTGCCATCTTTACGGCGGTAAACCTCAAGGCTGCCACCTTATGCATGTTATAGCGTAGAATTTAAAATCCAACAACAGAACATTGCTAACCTCACTCTTGCCATCTTGAAAAAGTTCAGTGTTCCAAACACTAGTTCGAAAAACGTAACTCATCGCACCTCAGGGATTTTATTAGGTAAGACGTAACCCCTAGATTCCATTCCTTGTTCTGAACATAAAACCATTTACCAATAAAGATTAATTTTCTACACTTAACAAAGTACAAGCGTTCTTGCTGATAGCGATCGATGAGGTTGTTGCTCCTTTAGCCCTTTAGCCCTTTAGCCCATTAGCCCTTCTGCCCATTAGCCCTTTAGCCCATTAGCCCTTTTGCCTATTAGCCCTTCAGCCAATTAGCCCTACAAGGAATGTGCGGTAAGGAGGAGGAAGAGTCCTTTCATCCTTTTTGCCCTTCTGATAAGATGTAACCCCTGGGTTCCATACCCTATCACGATTTTTTTTTTCAGCCATGTTTATGCGATAACTTGTTCGACTGATTTTCACACAAGACGAATGATGGAAGGAAAATAATTAGAAGTTATACTTCGGCTATATCGTTTACCGAGCGAGTTAGCTGCGCAGTATAGGTACAGTGTGTTTTTGATTTTTTACACTATGCAAATCATTGAAGTTGTAGTTTTGCAATATTGCTTACTGAGCGAGTTAGCTACGCGATATGTGCACAGTGTGTTTCCATAGTTTTTGATTTTACACTAAGCAAATCATCAAAATTGTACTTTTGCTCTGAACACATCAAACAATGTTCTGATCATATGTTGAGGTTAACAACATCGATTACAGTGTTCGATTCTAGTATTGTTATGTTTCATTCTGATCTTCTTAGAACAAGGGTACCCCCTAACATGTTCTAAACACATGTTGTATTGAGTACAGTGTTCGATTCTAGTCTTGATCACTTATTTTGTGTTCTGAACACATCGATCAATGTTCTGATCACATGTTGTATCGAGTATAGTGTTCGATTCTAGTCATGATCACTTATTTTGTGTTCTGAACACATCAATCAATGTTCTGATCACATGTTGAAGTTAACAACATCGATTACAGTGTTCTATTCTAGTCTTGTTATGTTTCAATCTGATCTTCTTAGAACAAGGGTATCCCCTGACATATTCTAAACACATGATGTATTGAGTACAGTGTTCGAATCTAGTCTTGATCACTTATTTTGTTTTCTGAAACGCATCAATCTATGTTCTGATCACATGTCGTATGGAGTACAGCGTTTGATTCTACTCTTCTTATGTTTCGAAAGTCTAAACATGCACAATAATGTTATCGCTGCACACGCTTGCCTTCGCGATACAGGTTTAAACTTGTTCGATATAAAGCTATGCCTTGACATAAGAGGCGGAGGAGGAGGTAGAGGAGGAGGAGGAGGAGGAGAATGATAAGGCCTTAACAGCCTATGTATAGTCGCCATTGTTTAAAGATGACAGCTGTCAAAAGAATTTTTCAAATTATCCGCCACCACATTTCAGCTAAAGAGGGCAGCAGGGTGCTCTGTTGATTAAGCATATAGAATTTCAAATTACCCTCCACCGCATGCATAACAGCAGCTGTTATCTTGCGCAGTAGCCTCTAAGCTAGCTTTCTTCATAAGAGTAACCGCCATCTTGTGCGAGCACCCCTAGGCTGTCTCATAAGGAGCTATGTATAGTCACCATTTTGTGTCTGCCATCTTGCGTAAGCATCCCTAGGACGTCTCAAGGCATCTTGTTTCTCATAAGAGCAGCCACCATCTTGTAGAAATAGATAGCTGCCAATGCCAAAGGGCTTAAGTAGGAATCGAACCGTTGATCTCATCATTAGACTATGTTTTTTCTTGTTCCTGATACTACGAACCTACGTATTAGGCGGAAAAATGTTGTCCGTTTTGCTCTACGATGCATCGTTTTCGATATATTTAACATTTTGCATTTAAGCCTCCAAATTTAATGAATCGAGCCAGCACGGTACGTTATACTCTCTACCATAGCTAAACCTGATCATGTTACGAAGACTCGCTTCAATACAAGCTAAAACAGAGCAAATGCCAAAGGGCCTAAGTAGGAACCGAACCGTTGATCCCATCATTAGACTATAGTTTTCTTGTTCCTCATACTGCGAACCTAGGTATCAGGTAGAAAAATTTTATCCGTTTTGCTCTACGATGCACCGTTTTCGAGATATTTAACATTTTGCATTTAAGCCCTAAATTTAATGAATCGAACCTGCACGGCACGTTATACTCTCTATCATAGCTAGACCTGATCATGTTACGAAGACTTGCTTCAATACAAGCTAAAACAGAGTGAATGCCAAAGGGCCTAAGTAGGAACCGAACCGTCGATCTCATCATTAGACTTATGCTATCATGTTCCTCGTACTGCGAACCGAGGTATTGGGCAGAAAAATTTTGTCCGTTTTGCTCTACGATGCACCGTTTTCGAGATATTTAACATTTTGCATTTAAGCCCTAAATTTAATGAATCGAACTAGCACAACACGTTAGCCTCTAAGCTAGCATTCTTTATAAGAGTAGCAACCATCTTGCGCAAGCACCCTTAAAGCGTCTCATAAGGAGTTGTGTATAGCCGCCATCTTGTGTCCGCCATCTTGCGCAAGCATCCTTAGGGCGTCTCAAGCCATCTTGTGCAAGGACCCTTAAGCCATCCCATAAGAGCAGCCGCTATCTTGCGCAAGCATCCCTAGGGCATCTCATAAGGAGCCATGTATAACTGCCATCTTGCGCAAGCATCCCAAGGGCGTCTCATAAGAACCTGTGTATAGCAGCCATCTTGCCTAAGCACCCTTAAGGAGTCATGTATAGCCGTCATCTTATGCAATTAGCGTCGAGAGAGGGCTGCTGTAGAATTTTTCTTTTTAAATTATCCACCACCACATTTCAAAGGTATCTAGCTAAAGATGGCAGCACTGCGGATGACAGGTGACGAATTTACATCTACTACGATAAAGAGGGCAGCACGGTGCTCTCTGGATTAAAGATGGCGGATGACAGCTGTCAAAAAAGCACATGGCTTTGTTTCCAAACAAGAGCACGTGGAATTTGCCGCCACCACATTTCAAACTTAAGAGGGCAGCACTATGCTCTGTTGATTAAAGATGGCGGATGGTAGCTGTCGAAAAAGCACGTGAGTTTGTTTCCAAACAAGAGCACGTGGAATTTTTCAATTTGCCGCCACCACATTTCAAAGGTATCTAGCTAAAGATGGCAGCACGGTGCTCTCTTGATTAAAGATGGCGGATGATAGCTAACAGAACTTTTCAAATTGCCCGCTACTACGTGCTTAAGGTAGTAGCCATAAAGAGGGCAGCACGGTGTTCTGTGGATTAAATATGGTGGATGACAGGTGATGAAATTGCCCGCATGATAGTAGCACAGTGCTCTGTTGATTAAAGATGGCGGATGACAGCTGTCAAAAAAGCACATGGCTTTGTTTCCAAACAAGAGCACGTGGAATTTACCACCACCACATTTCAAACTAAAGAGGGCAGCACTGTGCTCTATAGATTAAAGATGGCAGATGACAGCTGTCAAAAAAGCACGTGAGTTTGTTTTCAAACAAGAGCACGTGGAATTTTTCAATTTGCCGCCACCACATAGAGGGCAGCACTGTTCTCTCTGGATTAAAGATGGCTGCTTGTCGAAAAGCATTTTTCAAATTATCCGCCACCACATTTCAAAGGTAAGTAGCTAAAGAGGGCAGCACTGTGCTCTATAGATTAAAGATGGCGGATGACAGCTGTCAAAAAAGCACGTGGCTGTCAAAAAGCACGTGGATTTGTTTATCTCGAGCTAGTGAGGTTAAGTTGGTAGCACTAAGGTTTAGGTCCGTCAAGATGGCAGCACTGCCGATGACAGGTGACGAAAGAGGCCAGCACAGTGCTCAAAGATGGCGGATGACAGCTGTCAAAAAAGCACGTGGCTGTCAAAAAGCACGTGGCTTTGTTTATCTCGCGCTAGTTAGGTTAAGTTGGTACTACTGAGGTTTAGGCCCGTCAAGATGGCAGTACTGAGGTTAGCGATGCGTTGTTGTCTGTCAAAAAGCACGTGGCTTTGTTTACAAATCTGTCAAAAAGCACGTGGCTGTCAAAAAACACGTGGCTTTGTTTACCTCATGCTAGTTAGGTTAAGTTGGCACTACTGAGGTTTAGGCCTGTCAAGATGGTAGTACTGAGGTTTGCGATGCGTTGTTGTCGATGACAGCTGTCAAAAAGCACGTGGCTTTGTATACAAATCTGTCAAAAAGCACGTGGCTGTCAAAAAACACGTGGCTTTGTTTACCTCATGCTAGTTAGGTTAAGTTGGCACTACTGAGGTTTAGGCCTGTCAAGATGGTAGTACTGAGGTTTGCGATGCGTTGTTGTCGATGACAGCTGTCAAAAAGCACGTGGCTTTGTTTACAAATCTGTCAAAAAGCACGTGGCTGTCAAAAAGCACGTGGCTTTGTTTACCTCATGCTAGTGAGGTTAAGTTGGCACTACTGAGGTTTAGGCCCGTCAAGATGGCAGTACTGAGGGTAGCGATGCGTTGTTGTCTGTCAAAAAGCACGTGGCTGTCAAAAAACACGTGGCTTTGTTTACCTCACGCTAGTTAGGTTAAGTTGGTACTAGTGAGGTTTAGGCCCGTCAAGATGGCAGCAGTGAGGTTAGCGATGCGTTGTTGTCGATGACAGCTGTCAAAAAGCACGTGGCTTTGTTTACAAATTCAAATCTCCCGCCAAAATTCAAATTTCCCGCCAAAATTCAAATTTCCCGCGGGCGGAGGCGGCGGCGGAGGAGGCGGCGGAGGAGGAGGCGTGCGGCGGCGGCGGCCGCCGAACTGTCCAATTATACTACTGCCGTGGCCTATTCCAGGAAATGTCCCTGCATTCGCCTCAGTGGAGGAGAATGGAAAACCACGGAGAACCATTCTCAGAACAGCCGACGGTTGGGGCCAGCCATGAGGTTCGGCCCAGCCCTGGTCCGTCTCCCGAATGCAGAGGCGTAGAGCCTCGGTGGAGCCGTAGACCATCCTCTGCTCTGTTGGCCTGTCGGAGTGCAGAGCTGTTGGACCACTTGTGGGCCAAGAGCCACTCCGCATCCACCCACCGTCCCGGGAGAAACTGCTCTGCTTGCTTAATGAAAGTGATATCCAAAGTACGCCATGAGTTCCGTCGCCTTGACGTCGGTACGTTCCGTTATAATAAACTGGTTTACTAAATGCTTAAAGTCGCACCGACAGAGATAGGTCTTATGGCGACGATGGGGAAGGAAAAGGCTAGGAGTGGGAAGGAAGCGACCGTGGCCTTAATTAAGGTGCATTTGTCTGGGGGGAAATTGGGAAACCATGGAAATATCTTCAGGGCTGCCCACAGTAGGATTCGAACCATTCTCTCCTGAATTCAAGCTGATAACTACGTGGCTCAAACCGCGCAGTCACTCGCTTATTATTATTATTATTATTATTATTATTATTATTATTATTATTATTATTATTATTATTATTATTATTATTATTATTACCACCGTGGATTTGTGGATCGCAGAGAGGTGAAAGAAGGTGCTGGTGGGAATGGGTCTATCTACTATAACAAAGATTAACTTAAAACTTCAAAATAGGTTATATTTCTTTTCAAATTCCAAACTTAACAAGCTTCTTCACTAGGTGAAGAAAAGAAAGGTCAGGTACAATAACAATCTTGATACAAGAATTGGAAAACCCAAGAATAAGGAATTTAACAGTTTCAGGCTATAAGCCCCAAATTCACAAGTTCACAATGACGCCCATGTAACGTTTAACACCAATTTCCAGAGCTCTTTGCTCCAACTGCTACAATCTTACGGCCTTCCAAAGGCACAAATAGTATCCCAGAAAACCAGAAAGAATTACAAACTCTCCGAATCCACAAAGAAGATTGGCTCCCAATTTCTTACAGCCTACTCAAGGCAACATTACAAATATCTTACAATTATCGGCCTCTCTAGGCCCAACCTACAATTTACAATTTTTACACAGGGGTACCTATTACCCAACCTACTGGGCCTTCGTAAAAAAAAGAACAAGTTAAATTATTGGGCTGAACACATAATGTATGGAGTGGTTAACTTGCGTTCCTAGAAAATTAAGTATAAAACCCTAATTGGGCTCGCGGCCCGATGATGCAGAGGCTAATCCCAAGCTACTGAGGTGACTCGAATGAAGGTTAACTTAATGCTTGACAGAAAAGAGAAACAGTTACAAAATCGAAGTCACCTCAAGATAAACTGAAGGGGAACTCGAGAGGGTAACGCACTCCCTATTCCCGATTTACAATGTAAGTCTTTATGCAATTTTACATTAGCCGAAAGAAGTTTTACATTTTAGAAAACAGGAGGTTACATATTTAGAAATTAGACCTTCCCCTCGTGTAAGTCTGCGGAGGTAGCTACAGAAAAATAAGACTGGTGGCCATTACCTTGGCTGTTGAACTGCCTGGCGAAGAATGAGGCGGTTCGCCTCTTGTCTTAACAAACACACACAGTAGGGCGACGATCAATAAGACAAGGTAGCTGGAAAAGCCGCAGCTTATATACCCGAGGGGACGGTTCGAGAGGGTTCTGGACTAAATCCGGACACACCCTCTCATTTTTATTGGTTCAGCCAGACACCTACAAGAAGCCTGTGATTGGCTGAAAAACAATTATAGAAAATTTGTGATTGACCAGATTCAAAGCTGGCGGAATGAGAAAGAAGTGTTGCAAATCTTGACATAACAAAATAAATGAACATTAATTTAGTTGAGACAACACAAAAACACACAACTTCTTTAAATCACTAATTCTTCCGTCTTACACCAGAGTGCATGACCTCAGTTTTTGTTAGGACATCGATGGAGAAAAGTTCAAACTTCTTGACGTAAACCAAAACAAAATAAATAAATACAGGCAGTTTGGGCAACTTCACAATAACTCAATTACTCAATTATTTAATGGTGACATCTTCTGGTCAATGTCCCAACTCCATGCCGTAGCTGTTCAAGTTTTGTACGAGAGATAGCGTTCTTTATGGCGCTTCTTTCAAATGAGCGGAGTTGAGGTGTACCTCCCGGCACAGACCTCCCCACCAAAGGTCCTTCCTTGGGGTGACACAGAAGAAATTTGTAAAAAGAAAATGTTCACATTGAAATTTTGTAGATGAGGAATATCTTGCTGAAAGTCCTTTTTTAGATAATTAGTTTGGAAAACAAGATTTTAAGCCTTCTTGTGATTGTAGAAGTTAATGATATGCCAATTCGGTCTGACGGCATGACCGGCCGCCGCTTCCGAAACCCAGAACAGGTCGCCCGGACCCCCCAAGTACCCTCAGATGAACCTCTCCCGCTACTATGAGGGGTAGTCGTGGTGATGGTCGCCGCAGATCAGATGTAGATGTGCAGTCCCCGGAAGTGTTGGCGGTGGAGTTACCGCCTTTCGCCCTTGCCGGAGAGATGAACTCTGGCGCGCCGTTCAGAAGTACGCTTCACTAGAGTGAAGTGGGCCCTTACCCCACTCCGGCATCGCTCGCCAAATGTTGAGACACGGCCGCCAACGTCTGAATGGGTACTGAAACGAAAATATCTGGGCGAAAGGGATTGTTTTGCTGGAGCCTTGTGCGCGCAATCTTTATTTGTAGGAGGCAGAGGGGCGGGCGGCGTAAATGGTGAGTGTGTGACAGAAATGCGTGGATGAAAGAGACAGGGGCTGGGAAATGGCCACCAGAGTATGGACAACAGGATTAATCAGAGGAGAATATTTTACAATACAAATTTACATATTAAGGCGGAGCAGAAGGCCTCGCTATTTTAAATGCTTTGGAACGGTGATTATTAATAATTGCTGAACATAATTAGCTGCCTCACCACTTCTAAATAACCTGACGCGTTTGCCCTTTCGTTGGCGATTGCACCATGAGCCACAACTGACTGTCTTAACAATTAAAATGTTAAATGCTAAAATAAGGCTTCTATTCGGCAATTGTGTACATTAACTTCGACCACACGGCTTATTCCGCGATATATTTACATCACACTGATGTGTTTCCTTCTATGGCACAACACTTCGTACAATGATATCCAAGTTCACTCCTAAGGTGTTAGTACTGCAACTACAGAGATGACAATGAGATACTGTATATAGGTCCTGGCTCTACTTATAGCCTCCGGACAAAATGGTCAGGGGGGAGGTGAATTATGCCCCTGTTGAAATCGAGGTCCGGTAATCGGAATTTTTCAGCGAAGTGATAACAATCAAATTATAGCTTGTGACCTCTACTTTCTACTGAAGACATATAAAACTAAAGCGATCAGTGGGACATTCACAATCTCAAGAGCGTCCTTTTAGAAAATTACGCGTCATGGTTCATCACGCAAGATCTCCCACTTTTTCCACACGTTGTCAGATATCAGCAGTCGTCTTTACTCTGCGTACTACTGTATGACAAGCGTCATTACCGATCCACTATTCAAGTATTGCATTTATATGCTCAAGAATTAGCATTAAATACATCGGTTCGAATGAGACCTGACTCATAAATTTCCAAAAATTATTTCAGATGAAGGTGTTCTTATTCCTCCTCTTTTTAGTAAATTATAGTGAAGTTGCACCAATGAATGCGGTGTTGAATTAGTAGTGGGCATTTATTTCTCAGGGGTTTACACACCTTAACTCAGCTCACTCTCCGACAACCTACATCTCCACGCGTAGCGTCATCTCTTCTTCTCGCTCGCTCGAAAAGAGAGCGCGATTTCAAGGTTTAACAATACTGCGCTATCCTTTTCTCGTTACAGCGCAGAAAACTGCTCCATTCGGGCTGGGGTATTGCAAATCACATCCCGGTTCGGCATGTAGACTGCTAATTACTACATTATATGTCACAGAATGTTGCGGAAAACGGTATATATAATTGACTAGACCTCCCAGCATGCCTTTGGCATGGTGATGAACGGTTACATCCTTCGCCCGCTCCGGCTAAGAAAAATCACGGAACTATGGATTTTTCTTATTCAATACTGTTACAAGTTAGACAGTTTTAGAAATTCTAATCTTATTTCCGAAGCGTGATGTTCTCTTGTGTTAACTTACGTCTTTCCAGTAATATTGGTAATAATGTTTGCATTCTGAGGTCTCGTTTTCCTGCACATTCTCTGCACTCTTCTTCGTCCGCGAACTTATCATCATCATTCACGTCGTGTAGATCTTCTCCATCCCATAATAAACTTATTTCAGGAAATTCTTCATCATCTTCAATATCATCTACGACATCGATTTCTTCATCTTCCTCATCTTCACTTGGTTCTCCACCAATGGGATCTTCACGTTCTTCATTGGGAAGTTGCCCTGGTACATGGTATAACTTTAAATTGGATGCATTATGGACCGCCTCCACGGTTCGATCCATCGACTGTACTTTGTAAGAGTTATTATCCAAACTTTGTATGATCCTGTACGGCCCTATATATAATTACTCGAATTTGTGATAATACTTTCGTGGAGGATCAGGAACGGCGGGACGTTTCACTAAAACTAGTTCTCCTACATGAAGAGGTTGGTGAAATCTTCTGTTTCTTTGGCGCCTTAACCTCTTTTCAGCTTGCTTGCGAAAGTGTTCCAATGTGGTCCTTACCCGGAATTCCATTGACGGTCTTGGATCTTCAGGGCATGGTATAATACCCTTCCAAGGTCTATCAGGTTTTTCATCAAAGTGAAGAAGGCTGGTGATTTGTCCGGTTGATTTATGGACCGTGGAATTGATGCATTCCATAATGATTGGTATGACATCAACCCACCGCCAATGTTGTCGGGAGCAATATATCCGACAAAACTTTCCTATTTCCCGCATTATCCTTTCTGAAGGATTGGATTCAGGATGCCTTATGGAACTCATGATGTGTTGTATATTCATCTGTTTCATCTCCCGCTTGAATACGGCAGAGGTGAACTGGGATCCATGATCCGTTAGCAGCCTCTCGGGCTTTCCCATCTTTGGGATTATTTTATTGCGAATTTGATTAAGAACGGTCCGGCTGTTTGCCCTTTGAACCGGACATAGCAGGACAAATTTTGAAAATACGTATATGCATACTAAAATGTACTGTAATCCCCTAGTTGCCTTTGGAATAGGGCCATAAAATCCATTGCGAACAATTGTCGCGGCTTCTCTGAAATTAATGGTCTTGGGGTTTGTTTAAACAAATATATATTGGGCTTGATGCGTTGACAAAAACACACGTCATCAATACGGTACGGATCATTTTCCTCATTCTTGACCAGGTGAACGTTTCTTTCAATGTTGCCAACACTTTGTCAACTCCCGCATGCCCTATTGCGTGATGCGCAATCCATATTAGGTCGACTTGTAATGTTGGTGGAACAACAACTCGGAGTCGGGAATGCGCGTCATCTACATACTTACACAATATACCATTAAGGAATTATAATTTTGTGAATCTCGTTCGGCGTCCTGATATTCGGGTGTTCCTGGTTGAAGTCGCCTTCGGAAGAAGTCGATTAGTCGACGCGTCTCTGGTCAACTCTCTTGTTCTTCGGCAATACGTCTCAATTGATCGAGTGCCTCCCGATCACCTTCACTTAACTCCAAATGGTGAATGGCTTCAACATCCGCATCTGGGTTCCTGCTCAAAGCATCCGCAATAACGTTATTCTTGCCAGAACAATGTTCAATCTCTAAATCGAACTGTTGGACGAACAGAGTCCACCGATTTACTCTTTCCGGCGACATTGTCGATTTGACCATAAAGGTGAGAGCTCGATGGTCTGTTCTGAGAAGGATGGGAAAACCATAAATGTATTTCCGCCAGTAACCAAGGGCGGTAACTATGGCTAACATTTCAAGTTCGGTCACGGTATAATGCCTTTCATGCTCTCGTAATTCTCGGCTCATAAAGGCTAAATAATTAACACGTGGCTCGACATCCTTTCTTTCCTGATACAGTACAGCACCAACGCCTATCATAGACGCGTCTGTCTGGATAATAAATTTCAGTTAAAAATCAGGATATCCCAATTTTACGCTATTTCCTAGTAATTCCTTTGTTTTCTTAAATGCCTCCACGCATGTCTCATCCCATTTCCAACGGTTGTTTTTCTTCAAAAGATCTTGCAAAGGAGCAACCGTGGTTGTGTAGGTAGGACAATGGTCCGCAAAGAAACCACAAATTCCCTAAAATTGCCTGACGTGCTTGACTCTTAATGGTTTTGGGAAATTCTGAATAGCTTTAATTTTGACAGGGTTTGGGGAGATACCCTCTGAATCGATGATATGCCCCAAAAATAAAATGTTCCGTTGGCAAAATTTTGACTTATAAAGATTAATCTTGAAATGATTTCGATCCAGTTCTTCTAATACAAGGTTTAAGTGCTCCAGATGTTCTTCTAAAATTGAGGTCGCTATCAGGATGTCGCCCACATACCGGACCGTTATCTCTCTGACCCCATCACTCAAATTTCGATCTAACGCCCTTATCAAAGCCGACCCAGCATTCTTAATTCCGAATGGGAGCCGTTTGTACACATAGGTTTGTTAGTCGAACATGAATCCTGTGAGAATTTTTGATTCATCCGACAACTCTACATGATGATACGATGCTCTTAAATCTACACTAGAAAAGAGGTGTTTGTGCCGAAATTTTTAGTATGTCTTTAATA
Organism: Anabrus simplex; assembly: GCF_040414725.1. Lineage (NCBI taxonomy): Eukaryota > Metazoa > Arthropoda > Insecta > Orthoptera > Tettigoniidae > Anabrus > Anabrus simplex. Next base: position 1,123,025,059 of record NC_090266.1, on the reverse strand, counting down.
TTAGGTGCCCTATCATATTCTGGCACCATCCTCTCATTAATGACCCTCGCATCCAAATATACTCCCAACGATCCGTTTGATTTTTCCACAATGACCAGTGGATTGAGAAATGTTGTTGGAACCTTTGAAATTAAATCATTATCTTCCATTTCTTTGATAATGCTTTGAACCTTAGTGTGATACTTCTCTGGGATAGGATACGGTTTTTTCCTAAATGGTTCCCAACTATTGATGATGAGGTTATATTTAAAGTTTAAACTTTTCCCAGGTTGTGACCCAAAAACATTTTGATATTTGTCTAAAGTGTCCTTTAATTTAGATCGGCCTTCCTCTGTAATTTTGGCTTCTTGAATTTTGGTCTGTACTACATCCTCAAATTTCGGTTCCTCCTCTTCGTTCTCTTTTTCCTAAATTAGCAATCATTCTCTCGAATTTACAATTCATTTCCTCTATTTCCGTTAATTCCCAATTCATAAATATCTCAGGACCTTCTGTATTACGGTGAGCTTGAGTGGTCCAAATTCTCACTTCATCCGTAACATCTGGTACGTCATTTAATCGGACGTCCTCCTGACTTGAATTAATTTGAAACTTTACTTGATTATTATCCATATCAATTACAGCTTTACACTCTCTCAAGAGATCCGCTCCCAGAATAATATTGTATTCTACCTTCTCCAACATCAAAAATGGGTGTGACAATATTGCGTTACCTATTTCCAAATCTAGGTATACTTGAGTGTCACATACCGTAGTGCGATCAGGTATAATACCTCTCACCTTTAATTTAAATACCGGCAATACTGGAATTTGGAATTTCGACTGGAGCTCTCGAACAAACGCTTTGGATACTATGCTTACGCTAGCTCCAGTATCTACCAAACAGCGGACGTGTAGATCATTGACTCTTATGTATATTACCGGAAGTTCTTTCATAATTTTCTTATTCCGTCTAATTGGGTCCTCCAACAAATCTTCTGGTTGAAGTACCCATGCATCTATGGTTACTGTTGTCCATTCTAACTCGTTTGAATGACTGCTAATGGCGAAAGGTTCTATCTCCCTACTATTCAGTTGGTATTATTTTACAGCATCACCTCCCGCGAAATACTCAGCTGCTCGAGGATTAAAATTGCCTCCATGATTCGGTGTGCGTTGAGCTTGGAGTTGGAGGCTCTCGGCTCCTCTACACTCCCCTGATGTGGCCATTTCCTGGATGGGCTTCTGCCATTTGTCTCAGCCGGAGGATTGATTCCTCAACTGTTCAATATATCGTCGGGACTCAGCTTGTCGGTCTCGCATCGATTCATCCTGATTTTTCGTTCTCGACCACGACGGTCTGTTCTCATCCTTCCATCGGGAATATGGCCTCCGAAGTCGGTTGTATTGGTTAAATCTTTGTCCAATTTGTCTTTCCGGACGTCTTCGATAATCATATTTTCTGGAATTCCACCCTTCATTGTGCTGCTCCCGAGGTCTATCCCATACTGTAGGATTCCTTTGGTCTCTGCGCTTCGGTGAACTATTTTCTCGAAGGTCTTCAATACTCGTCCCTTCATTCCTACGTTTTGGTTGTTTTTCACTTCGATCTACATTCATCGTGTGTATCATTTCATGATGACGTTGTCGCGAATGCCCTCCATTCGTCGTTTGATCTAACTGTCGTAGGATATGCTCGGTTTCAACTGCCGTCTTCACATTTGCTGATATCAAAATTTTTTGCACTTCGAGCGGCAATTGTTTCGGTATAGCGGAAACCAGCTCTAATTCGGATGGGGGTTATCCAATTCCTTCATTCGTAATAGCTGATTAAGAAAATATTCACAGAACCTCGTTTGCCCTGTGGCAGAGTACCGTTTCGAGTACAATTCTAGGCGCAGGTCTAATTGTGTTGTGATTCCCCAATATATTTCCAAAAACCGACGCTTGAACTCTTCATAACTGTCAAAATTGGCCTTGAAAGCTTTGAACCAAACTAGGGGTTGATCGGTAAGATAGCGTTCAACCACCCTCAGGCGCTTATCTAAAGGTGTATGATGATCAGTGAAGTATTGATCAACTTTAGCGAGAAAGCCCTTCGGGGTCATATGAGCACTGGACCCGAATTTTCTGGGTTCATCATTAGCCATCCTTACAAAATTATAGATTGGAATCGCACCGATATCATGAGGAGTCGAACTATGACCCAGTGGATGACGAGTTTGTTTATAATCTCCTATTCGTGTTGATTCAACTATTACTACCTGGTCGGTACCGGTATAAGATAAGTCATGTCCAAGGTCTTCCCGCTTCTTCTGCATGGACGTCAGTACTGCCTCCTCCTTAATATCCTTTATCCACCCCTTTAATATCCTGTAGTCTAAGATTATCCATTTCTTCTCTAAGTTCCCTTATTAAGTCGTCATGAAGATCCGTCTTTATACTAGCCTTATAGGCCCTCTGGCTCCCTTTGTCAGTTTTCTCAGTTAATTCCCGCAATTGACCATGGATTTCCCGTTGCTTTCTTCCTACGTCCAAACTAACATCTTCCTTTACACGGTCTAGCCGTCTGTCCATTAATGCATGTACCTCTTTGAATTTAACTTCATTTTCCTCTGTGGTCTTTACCAATCGTTCCTCTATATCCTCGGACTTCACCGTGAGTTGTTCTACATACTCTTGTAATGTCTCAACATCCTTTATAATCGTCCCTGTTTTGACTCCTAAATCCTCAGTTTTGACCTCTTGGATATCCATCCGGTCATCAATTTCCTCCATTTGGTTATTCCAACGAGTTTCGGATTGTTCTAATTGGATATTCATAGTCTCTAGTTTTTCCGTTACAGTATTGATACGAGTATTATATTCTACGGCGTGGGCTTTTATAAACGCTTCCTGGTCGTCCATACGTTTAGTGAGACACCCTACCTGTTCAGTTTAGTGATCAAGACGCTCACCTATTTTATTGAACTGTTCCTGAGTATCTACGTTTGCCTGTTCCAAACGTTCTTCCAATTTATTAAAACGTTCTTTACATTCTACGTTTCCCTGTTCCACACGTCCCTCCATTTGATCAAAACGTTCTTTAAAGTCTGTGTTGGCCTGTTCCTGTTTATCAAAACGTTCTTTAATGTCTATGCTTGTCTGTTCAAAACGTTCTTTAAAGTCTGTGTTGGCCTGTTCCTGTTTATCAAAACGTTCTTTAATGTCTATGTTCATTTGATCAAGACGTTCTTTACTATCTGCATTTGCCTGTTCAAAACGTTCTCCCGATTTATTAAAAAGTTCCGCCTGCCCTTTACTATCGGCCATCCTTTGTTCCCTTTGTTCCGCCATTAACTTCTCTATCATCTCGTTCAATGCTTGCACATACATCACAACACTACTTTGAGAATTCGTACCCCAAAAATCTAGCAAAACCATACAATTTCCAAACCATGATTTATATTCCTATTTTGATTAGGCGTGTTTTTGAAATATATAATCATATGACATCGAAACAGGCTTGAAAACAGCCGTATCACGCCTCCTAATAATTATTAGTGATTCTATCAGTATGTGTATAACTTATCAATCATCCTGTCCCGATATATTCATTAAATGATTTTAAATTAGCCCCTTAGAAATAAAAATTGATGAAATTCAAGACCTGTACTGGGCTCGATAATTTACATATACCGGAAACATGGTATATTTAATAAACATTGGATGTCATCACTTTCAAGATTGGTAAAATGCTTTAGCAGATAGTTACCCGTCTATGAGCTGTCAACATCGCACTGTTCACCATAAGAAATTTAAGAGTAACAGGATGAGGCATCCCCTCTTAACCACGATATCTAAATCTTCACAATAGAATATGTCCCCTAAACTACCAAGGCTTGCAACAATTCACCACCTTTGGCTTAGATCCGTAACTAGCAGAATTTGAAGAACTCTACTTAGTTACTTTATCCTCACATTTGTAAAAATCATCTTATTTTTTCCCTGGAATTTCAAACTCCATAATTTTATTGGGTCTATTATAATTTTGAGTGACTATCGTGTACTTTTCCATTTAATCTGGAAACACGACCTTTCAATCTTCTCCCTATCATATGACTATAACTTAATTTATTTCTGTCTCTCATTTAAATACCATTACGTGTGATATCATTGTTTCTGGTTGTGGCTTAAGCACTCCATCCGACATTTTTATTCACTATGAACGCTGTATACACACGCTCTGATTCCCTAAACTTTGTATTCCTCTTTCCTATCAAAAATAGTATTCGGAATAATTTCCATATTTCCATCTATTTAGTTTGTACCATACCATTCGGTATTACTACTCGGTAATGGGTATTCCCTTATTACAGTAGCAGTATTCAAACTCATGCCTTAATATCTGGCTATGTATTTGTGAAACAAATTTAATATTATCATCAATTCAAATATGCAAATATTACAGCGCCTTGTTTTGCGAAGACATTTAAAATCTACCGCAACACGGGTATGAAATCTGCCTCTACACGTTCGGCATCGTATTAGTGCCATGGCGTGGATATAAATCTGCCTATTCACGTTTGGTATGAATGGTACCGTGACGTGAATATCGAACCTGGCCTCTAGACAGTAAGTGCCATTTTAGTGCCATAACGTAATATAAAACCGGCCCTTAACACGGTGAATGCCATGTTCGTGCCGTAACATGGATATAAACTCTGTTCTTAGCACAATAGGTGCCAATTTAGAGCCAAAACGTAGCATAAAACCTGCCCTTAACACGCTGGGCAACAAGTTAGTGTACCCATCCTGGGCAATTAAGGGCAATATTACTTAATTTGGTTTCACAAACAGATGTATAGATGGAATAGTTGGATGAGAGCCGCCAGAAGTCACTTACCAGGCTTGAAGTCTCGTCCTCCCTACTTTCATTGCGTCACCGGCTGAACTCATGTAGCATACGGGCAATGGAATGTTCGAAATAGAATAATAGGCACTACCTAAAATATAATGAAAGTAGGATTCTATAATATGAGATGAATACACTAGTATTATTAAATGAGAAGAATCTTCGTTTAAATACACTGACTGACAGAGCAAATGCAACACCAAGAAGGAGTGGTCAGAACTTTATGCCAATTGCAGGGTAGACTGACGTCACTGAGGTATGCTCATGATGTGAAATGCGCCGCTGTGCTGCGCACGTAGCGAACGATAAATGGGACACGGCGTTGGCGAATGGCCCACTTCGTACCGTGATTTCTCAGCCGACAGTCATTGTAGAACGTGTTGTCGTGTGCCACAGGACACGTGTATAGCTAAGAATGCCAGGCCGCCGTCAACGGAGGCATTTCCAGCAGACAGACGACTTTACGAGGGGTATGGTGATCGGGCTGAGAAGGGCAGGTTGGTCGCTTCGTCAAATCGCAGCCGATACCCATAGGGATGTGTCCACGGTGCAGCGCCTGTGGCGAAGATGGTTGGCGCAGGGACATGTGGCATGTGCGAGGGGTCCAGGCGCAGCCCGAGTGACGTCAGCAAGCGAGGATCGGCGCATCCGCCGCCAAGCGGTGGCAGCCCCGCACGCCACGTCACACGTCAACCGCCATTCTTCAGCATGTGCAAGACACCCTGGCTGTTCCAATATCGACCAGAACAATTTCCCGTCGATTTGTTGAAGGAGGCCTGCACTCCCGGCGTCCGCTCAGAAGACTACCATTGACTCCACAGCATAGACGTGCACGCCTGGCATGGTGCCGGGCTAGAGCGACGTGGATGAGGGAATGGCGGAACGTCGTGTTCTCTGATGAGTCACGCTTCTGTTCTGTCAGTGATAGTCACCGCAGACGAGTGTGGCGTCGGCGTGGAGAAAGGTCAAATCTGGCAGTAACTGTGGAGCGCCCTACCGCTAGACAACGCGGCTTCATGGTTTGGGGCGCTATTGCGTATGATTCCACGTCACCTCTAGTGCGTATTCAAGGCACGTTAAATGCCCACCGCTACGTGCAGCATGTGCTGCGGCCGGTGGCACTCCCGTACCTTCAGGGGCTGCCCAATGCTCTGTTTCAGCAGGATAATGCCCGCCCACACACTGCTCGCATCTCCCAACAGGCTCTACGAGGTGTACAGATGCTTCCGTGGCCAGCGTACTCTCCGGATCTCTCACCAATCGAACACGTGTGGGATCTCATTGGACGCCGTTCGCAAACTCTGCCCCAGCCTCGTACGGACGACCAACTGTGGCAAATGGTTGACAGAGAATGGAGAACCATCCCTCAGGACACCATCCGCACTCTTATTGATTCTGTACCTCGACGTGTTTCTGCGTGCATCGCCGCTCGCGGTGGTCCTACATCCTACTGAGTCGATGCCGTGCGCATTGTGTAACCTGCATATCGGTTTGAAATAAACATCAATTATTCATCCGTGCCGTCTCTGTTTCTTCCCCAACTTTCATCCCTTTCGAACCACTCCTCCTTGGTGTTGCATTGTCACTGTCAGTCAGTGTATTATTTTTCTAAACATTTTATTACACTGTTAGAAACCACACGAGATGATGCCGTATTTCAACACATGAGCAAAAAGAACTATTAAGACTGATATAAAAATTATATACATGGTATGCCTTCATGTCCTTGTAGTTTGTCCTCGGCATAGTTGATCCTTGGCGTACCTCAAGTCATTTAATTAACACACACTAATAGGTGATTTTATTTATTTATAACAATTATATTAAATGGCATCTAATGTTTTAATAAGCTGATCAAAATTGATATTAAATGGTACCCATTCTGGTGATTAATTAATTATTAATCCTCATTAATTAATCATATCCTTAATTAATTATTAATCATCATGATTTGGAATGAAAATCAAGTACATCTACTCTACACACGAGATTGCATCGCCGTAAATCAAACACGTGGTCCATTTGACCACGAGAGTTAAATATTTACACTGAACACATACGCATATCCTGGGTTTACCTAACAAAATATTCAAAGAAAAATCAGCCAAAGCTGGAATCGAACCCATCACCATAGAACACTTTGGGAAATAAAAAAACACGTAAATACATTACATAGAAAAATATCAACATACTTTACACAATACATTTTGAAGATATGGCTTAACCAAGCCATAGTATCTGGTTAAATTCTTCGCTCGAACATCATTCGAACTCCAATCAAAGGCTAAATTAATGCCTAAGCATAAGAAGGGATCTATCCTTCGCAAAATCAGAAAATTATCCGCATTACTTGTAACGTATCATTAGAATGGAATTGAGACTGCTTTGGCGAATGAAAGGGAACTCGCCAGTAAACACTGAGCTTTGCTGGAAACTACAAAATCTCTCTCTCGACCCTCAGTCGGCTAGTAATATACCTGTCAATCATGACAGCAGATGTGTGACCAGCCTTGTGGCTACGGACACTTTGAAATCGTCGTTCTTTCTTTCTCTCTCTCTCTTTCTTTCCTTCATATATCATCGCGGCTTATTCTCAAGTACGCATTAATTTGACAGCCGTCACTTATTATTCATTATCTGGCTATATACTCAGCCTAATTCAACATATCACAACAGCCATAATTATTTATTATTCTTTATCATTTCAACAACATAACATGTTACAGCTTCGCCCTTCCATATCATACCACCGTATCTCAATCCGTTCATTTAATTTACAGAGAAGACTCCATTCTTACAGGTTATTTAATTCTTCTTACATATTTATATAACTCATATTAATACCTCGGTTTTGAACATCATCCGTGATCATCTAATATCAGCCGGGATTTACAAATTCCTGAATCACCTAAAAGCAAACGTACAGTTTGTATTCAAACTACTATGAAAATCTTTACCAGATAAAATCATTACGAAGAAATATAAGTTTAGCTAAATCGCCAATCTTCCGAAATATGTGCTTCATATAAGCTCAGAATTTCTGGGATCTGTATATTAATTTATGCAACTGATCCAATTAAATATCAATGATTATCTTGAAATCATTTGATAATCCTAACTAAATAATAAATATTTCCCAGTCATACGCGCATAATGTTCCCTACATTTTTAATTATTAATTATAACATAATGATATTTACAAAAATACAACTTGCTACTGGCATGCAAATGTCGTGGTAAATATATTCAAATCATGTGTACTTATCAAATGATGGGTATGGTTTGCTGTCATCTCGGGATACATCTTAGGTGATGAATGTTCTTCTCTCTGGCAGTCCTCGGTTCCTCTTCATACTACCCCGATCGATGTCTCGAACTGTGGTCTTCTCAGTTGAGTCTCTGGACGCTCCCGTAGAAACTGATCGCAGGCACTTAGGCGCGATTCTTGTAGACTCTAGATCTCGGTTTCGACGACCACTCACGAACATACAGGAAAATGGGAAATCAGATATTAAACACTGTTTATGTACTTTCAAAGGGAATCTACTTGTGACAAGATCCACTCTTAACTTCAAATAGATTAGTGCATATAGTGGCAAGTATGTAGAAATCACTGTTCATTTTCCCAGTAATCACACAGTCTATCACCACGAGTGTCCATGGAGTATGCAAACGCAAATTTTATCAGGAACAGTTATTTAATTTTTCCTGAACGTCACTCGCTCTTAAATGCTTTGGATCGGTGATTATTAATAATTGCTGAACATAATTAGCTGCCTCACCACTTCTAAATAACCTGACGCGTTTGCCCTTTCGTTGGCGATTGCACCATGAGCCACAACTGACTGTCTTAACAATTAAAATGTTAAATGCTAAAATAAGGCTTCTATTCGGCAATTGTGTACATTAACTTCGACCACACGGCTTATTCCGCGATATATTTACATCACACTGATGTGTTTCCTTCTATGGCACAACACTTCGTACAATGATATCCAAGTTCACTCCTAAGGTGTTAGTACTGCAACTACAGAGATGACAATGAGATACTGTATCTAGGTCCTGGCTCTACTTATAGCCTCCGGACAAAATGGTCAGGGGGGAGGTGAATTATGCCCCTGTTGAAATCGAGGTCCGGTAATCGGAATTTTTCAGCGAAGTGATAACAATCAAATTATAGCTTGTGACCTCTACTTTCTACTGAAGACATATAAAACTAAAGCGATCAGTGGGACATTCACAATCTCAAGAGCGTCCTTTTAGAAAATTACGCGTCATGGTTCATCACGCAAGATCTCCCACTTTTTTCCACACGTTGTCAGATTTCAGCAGTCGTCTTTACTCTGCGTACTACTGTATGACAAGCGTCATTACCGATCCACTATTCAAGTATTGCATTTATATGCATCAAGAATTAGCATTAAATACATCGGTTCGAATGAGACCTGACTCATAAATTTCCAAAAATTATTTCAGATGAAGGTGTTCTTATTCTTCCTCTTTTTAGTAAATTATAGTGAAGTGGCACCAATGAATGCGGTGTTGAATTAGTAGTGGGCATTTATTTCTCAGGGGTTTACACACCTTAACTCAGCCCACTCTCCGACAACCTACATCTCCACGCGTAGCGTCATCTCTTCTTCTCGCTCGCTCGGAAAGAGAGCGCGATTTCAAGGTTTAACAATACTGCGCTATCCTTTTCTCGTCACAGCGCAGAAAACTGCTCCCTTCGGGCTGGGGTATCGCAAATCACATCCCGGTTCGGCATGTAGACTGCTAATTACTACATTATATGTCACAGAATGTTGCGGAAAACGGTATATATAATTGACTAGACCTCCCAACATGCCTATGGCATGGTGATGAACGGTTACAGTATATAGGTTCAAAAGTCTCCTTCCATCAGCCATATCACATGGTCCAGTAAGATTCGAGCTCTCATCCCTTCTCCTATGTATTGTTGTGAATCCATCACGTTGCTTCATTACGTTCATTCACATAGGCTTAACTTTCCCGCTGAAATAAACCGTCAGGTAGCGAAGTTCGAAAAGTGGGTGTTCAGAATGTATCAACTGTCTCTTCATGAGGTGGAGAGGGTAAGATCTCTCGTAACCTTGATGACGTACTTTTCCTAGAAATGGGCTGAAATTAGCCTGCTGACTCTGGTCACCTCGCAACGGCTATTGGAAAATTTACTGCAAGCTATTAATATGAATGTTGAAATACTTTACCCAATTGTTTGTTCGTTGAGAATACGTTATAGCCGCGATACAAAGAAATGAAATGATGATTGAAATGGATGATAAAAACCCTATATATATACATATTAATTTAAAAATGACCTATCAGTGATTAAATATATAAATCTTATCAATTAATTCTATAGTTCAATAATTGAAAACATGCAGTGATGTCCCAAACATCACAACTTGTTGGAAATCAGAAGTCAGCCACGCTAGATGCAATAACAGCTAAGTTATCGGCTGGTGAGACTTGCAACTGCAGCAAGAACACACATTATCGATAACCAGGTGGTTGACCTTGGGCCAGAGTGCTGATGAGTACATGCGGCCAAGGAGCCGCCGATGAACGTCTGGGTGTTGCCGCCGAGGTGTGATTTGGCATCAACAAGCCAAGAGTCCGGCTCCATGACTAAATGATTAGCGTGCTAGCCTTTGGTCACAGGGTTCTTCCCGGGTTCGATTCCTGGTAGGGTCGGCATTTTTAACCATCATTGGTTAATTTCTCTGGCACGGGGACTGGGTGTATGTTTCGTCTTCATCATCATTTCATTCTCATCATGACGCGCAGGTCGCCTACGGGAGTCAAATCATAATACCTGCACCTGGCGAGCCGAACATGTTCTCGGACTCTCTCGGCACTAAAAGGCATACGCAATTTCATTTCATTTCAACAAGCCAGGAGCTGTAGAAAGTTCTCGAAGCGGCGAACGAAAACTAGCGCTGGAAAACTAAGAGTTAAATTACTACAAAGAATGACAAAAACTAACAAAAAATGCAAAGTAATTGGAGAAAAGGTCCGGAAAGAATATTAGCAATAAAATGAAATAAATAATTCAAGAAAGTATTAATAATGAATTATTGAGAATAGCCAATGCAAATGCAAACTCGTGTCCTCATCCCGAGGTGGTGCAGCTCTCTTGCAGGCACAGCCCCATTGGAGGTAAGCTGCATGTACCATTTTAATCCCATTCCAGCCCTCCTGACATTATTAAATTTCTGACAGTACCGGGGATCGAACCCGGGCCCCGGAGGACGGCAGCTAATAACATTAACCGTTACGCTACGGAGGCAGAATTGCCAATAAAAAAAGAGAACAGCGGAAGGCTACATTATCTGTACCAATCAGCAAGAAAGTTGCCGATGACGTCTACAGTCATGTACAGGTGGAAGTAGCTAATGAAAAGTCGAAAATTTGACGGGCGCAGGGTCAAAATACCCGGTGAGAAAGAAAGGCAGATAGTATCCATTAAGCCTGTGATATGAATGCACGCCAAAAGGGAACTTATACTGAATCAATGGAAGAGAAACCACATTAAAGGTAAGATCAGTATCAATAAATCATGAATTTAGCGAAAGTCAAGTGGTACCGAGAATGGCATAAATTTGCCAACAGACTTCGAGTATGTTCATGTGAAGCATGAACCAATACCTATGTCACCAAACATCCTTGACTTTCCCGTAAATTTTTGTAAGAGTATCCATTATATAAAGCACAAGGCCACAGTCTTGCCTAAGCCACCGGCAAAGGAGGTCGCATTGAGCGGTGAGTCCCGGGAGGGGGAGTGGAGTACGAGAGTGTGGAGTGCTGGAAGGTCGCCGAGAAGTGGGCCGATAATGATTGGTATAGAGCAGTACAGAGCGACGATAGGAAGATGGCAGAGGAAAATGAAGAAAGAAGAAAAGAAGCCAGGTGGGTGTAAAATGGATATGGAGAGGAAAGGAGAACTATTGTTATCGGCAGCAGTGATTATAATTTTACTATGTATTCGGGGAGTCGAGTTGAACTCAGGCCCGTCTTCGAGTAGAAATGAGGAAAGAGAAAATATGGACACAATCAAAAGAGCTGTACGGGAGGTGTTGTTAGAAGTTTGCCCTTTAGGGGAAATAAAAGAGATGATTGGAGAACAGACCAGTAAGATTGACGAAATGGAAGTATGCATAAGAGGAAAAACGGACGACATAGCAGCACAGGTGAGAAATAACACCGAGGAAGTGGTAGCATTAAGGGAAAAAGTAGGACGACTTGAAGAGGAGAATTTAAAGCTGAAAGTAGAAGTGGAAGCGAATATTTTATATAGAAGGAAGAAGTGCTTGTTTATTTATGGATTGCCTGAGGAGACGAGTGAAGCCAAAGTAATTACAACTTATAAAGTAGTGGACCTAATACAGGGAAAAATGAAAATAAATTTTAGTGAAGTGGATATTGACGATGTGCAGAGAGTGGGGAGAACTAGAGGCAATAGGCCTATAAAGGTTCAATTGTTTTCAACGTTGATGGCGGATATTGTGTTAGCAAATGCGGGAAATGTCCAGAGGGATAAAATATGGATAAGGAGAGACGTGGGAAGTGACGCGATCAGAAATGAGAGGCTACTCAGAAAACACAAGATACTGGCTGTAAAACAGGGGCTGAGGGCAACTATCAGAGGTCAAAATCTAGTGGTGTCAGACAGAAACTGGAAGAGAATCTGGTCTGTGGATAGATTGATGGATTTAGAATCGAAATTAAAACAAGAGGGAGAAAAGGAGAGTAGTGCAATAAACTGTAGGCAAGTGAGGAGAGATACAAATAACAGTGTGCAGAGGATGGACTTAGAGATGAAGTCAAAGCGGGCTGAAAAAAAAGGGAGTAGTGCAGCGAGTAGTGGAGAGGATAGGCAAAATACAAGAAGTAACAGTGTACCGTGTGAAGAGAGGCAGGGAGAGGTGTCAAGTGATAAAGTGGCCAATGGCAGTGTTCGGAGTGAAGAAGTGCGGGTAGAAAGGACAAGTGAGAATGTGACCATTTGCAGGGAAGAGAGAAGTAAGGGAAGTGTCAGTGAAGTAAGGGAAGAGCAGGGTAAAAGCTTGTTGAGTCTCGTCCAGAGTAGGGCTAGACTCAGGGACAGAGATCTGAGAGCAATGTGGGGTTCTAGTAGACCATGGAGGAGTGGTGGTAGGGCTTGGTATGTATGATCATGTGTTATTTATTGGTGGGGGCTGAAATGTTGTGATGGAGAAGTGATGTATAAGTTATGATATGTTATAGGGTTGAAATGTGGTGTTGGAGAAGTGGTGGTGTGAGTGTAATGGTAGAAGAAGTAGAGGTGGTAGAAGAGGTGGAGTTGGTGTTGTATTGCTGAAATGTGGTGTCGGAAAATATTTAGGGCTTGGTATGATTATAGGTTATGATTAATTATGAAGTGCTATATCGTGGGAATGTGGTGTGGGAGAAGTGGTGATATAAGTAGAGGTGGTATATGATGTGGAGTTGGTGTTGTATTGCTGAAATGTGGTGGTGGAAGTATTGAAGGCTTAGCTGAAATGTGGTAATGGAGAAGTGGTATAGGATGAAGAAATATGATGTTGGAAAGGTGTTGGTATATGCGTGATTGGTATTTGTTATTCATTGTAATTTTATTAGGTTATGATGGTAATTATTTGTGAAGGCTGAAATGTGGTAATGGAGAAGTGGTATATTTATTGTTGATATTTGGAGTTGGAGGAGTGGTGGTAAATGTGGTGTTGGAAAAGTGTTATATCGTTGGAATGTGGTGTGGGAGAAGTGGTGATATAAGTAGAGGTGGTATATAATGTGGAGTTGGTGTTGTATTGCTGAAATGTGGTGTTGGAAGTATTGAAGGCTTAGTATTTAGGTGATGTATGGTTTGGTACTGAGATGGTTTATTTATGGTTGACTTCGTGGGAGTTGGGAGGTGGTATTATTGTATTGGTGTCCGGTATGAGTATTTAATTTCTGGAGCTGGAGAGAGGTGAGTTTATTATCATTTTGTAAATTTTGGTTTGTTTGTATGGAGAGGAGGAAGAAATATGATGTTGGAGAGGTGTTGGTATATGCGTGATGGGTATTTGTTATGCATTGCCGACAAGTGCTGAAATGAGGATTGATTAGTTGTATAGTGATGTAAGTGTTGAGTGGAATAAGGTCATCTGAAGAATATGGGAGTAAGTATGTGTAAAATGTATGTGAGTTTGTAAGAGTGAATGCGGGTTGGCAAATGGTGAGTCATTGATGTATTGTGTAATATACAAATCTATTGGTGGCGAAATTGTGGAGACGGAGGGGTGTAGGAGATATGCATTGCTAAAGGACAAAGTTACAACAGGTGAGGTGTGAGGTAAACACAGTTATGGCTAGCGAGGCAAGGTCTGCCTGAGCACAGCAATGCAGAGTGGGTCATGTAAAAAAACAATGGTGGTGTGGAATGTTCAGTGTCAGCAAGGACACTTTGTAGAAGGAGTTGTCTGCCTCCGGGAGCGCGCATGTGATATTATATGTTTATATTGGCAAACGGTTCATAGAGGGAATCAACCGTTGACCAGCTGATTATTAATAGTATTATTAATATTATATTATTATTATTATTATTATTATTATTATTATTATTATTATTATTATTATTAGTATATTTAGCTATTCATTTGTTTATTTGATAGCTGTAGGGTGGCTTAGGTAGAACTCTATTGTGAACATGTATTGGGGCTAAACGCCTGTGTTGTTCATTAAATAAATACTAAAATAAATACTAAATACTATAAAGCACAAGGCTTGCCTTTATTCGTCTCAATGAACTCAAAGTCGTAAGTAAGCACGAAGATAACAACAAAAGCTACTGCGCATCGATTATGGATGTCTACTGCTGGAATAAGTGTGTTGAAAACTATAGACTAATATTTCCTGAAAAACAAGTTCGAGAGAGGTGGGTTGGAAAACCCTGACAGAATACTAATAATTTTACTGTGATCGCAAATGGGACACGAACTGGCCTCTATTCGCAACCTTTTTTCGTCCGTAATGGGAGTGATCGCAAATGGGACAAATTTTGATGTGGTCGCGAATGGGACACAACCGACGGATCCCAACTCCACCGCCTCAAGGGCAGTGTCCTGGAGCGTGAGACTTTGGGTCGGGGGGATACAACTGGGAAGGAAGACCAGCACCTCGCCCAGGCGGCCTCATCTGTTATGCAGAAGAGGAGCCTTGCTGGTGGAGAGGAAGTTTGGAAGAGACAGAGAGGGAAAGGGAAGGAAGCGGCCGTGGCCTGGGCCTCGGGGGGTGGCAGCTAATAAGCTAACCACTATCCACAGAGTCGGACATTATTATTATTATTATTATTATTGTTATGTTAGGTCCCATTAAACAACAAACATCATCATACTTATTATTGTTATTACGTATTTTAGTAATTTGTTAAATAATTTATTTTATCCTAAGCTATCGATAATTTTTAATGAGTACTCTTTGTTAATTCTTTTTGTTAGGCTTTTGCTGTGCGGGAGATAAAGCATATGGCACAAATGATGTATTAAGTGACTTATTTAATGTAACAACGTGCCGTGAAATTTCCGTGATCGATAATGTATTTTATTTCAACGATACAAGATTCATTTTATTCACTCACGGAACATACTATTTTATGTTTAAATTACAAGTGTCAAGAAAATTTCTTTCTTTCACTTTTTAACTGGAGGCCTACAACTGCAAAAATTACGTTGTTATAATTTCAGACAGTGAAAGACGAACATAGTGCCACAAATTATGCAACGTGTGTCATATTTTCTCACTAGATAGCAGTCCGGCTCCATGGCTAAATGGTCAGCGAGCTGGCCTTTGATCACAGGGGTACCAGGTTCGATTCCCGGCAGGGTCGGGAATTTAAACCCATCAATGGTTAATTCCGCTGGCACGGGAGCTGGGTGTATGTGTCGTCTTCATCATCATTTCATCCTCATCACGACGCGCAGGTCGCCTACGGGAGCCAAATCAAAAGAACTGTAGCTGGCGAGCCGAAAACGTCCTCGGACACTCTCGGCACTGCACCCTTTAACATGATCCTCTGCGGTGATTCCCCTCTCTTCCTTCTGCCTCGGCTAGCCCTGTAATAAAAAAAAATACTCACCGCAGACGACTCTTTTCTCCAGGAATGGTGAAGTTCACTTGACTGTCTGGGTGCTTATCTACAAAGAGGATATGAGGCTACTAGGCTAAACAATACTATTCAAGTAACTGAACTACTGGCTCAGACTCAGGTTTAAAATGTATAATTTATTGTAAAAGAAAAAACTGGTAAATATAATTTTGGCAGCAACAAAGAAATTAATAATAATAATAATAATAATAATAATAATAATAATAATAATAACTGCAGGGCGTGTGTGTGACCAGTGTAAATGACGGTGAAATCAATCACAAACATAAACAAAGACGAATGATTCATTCCAGATGAATTCAGTAACAATGAAGGCTAAAAGTGAAGTGAATTAAGTACACTCGGAAGTAATTAATCAAATGCAATTTTTCTCAATATAATCCCGTCATTTACAAACGAATGACACTCACCAATCGTCTCTGTAACTTTAACTCAATGGCTACTCACTCATCTCAGTTTTGCATGTAATATTGTTCAGAACTTGTTCACATAAAATTCACCATTATACTCTGCCATTTTTTTTTTTTTGCTAGGGGCTTTACGTCGCACCGACACAGATAGGTCTTATGGCGACGATGGGATAGGAAAGGCCTAGGAGTTGGAAGGAAGCGGCCGTGGCCTTAATTAAGGTACAGCCCCAGCATTTGCCTGGTGTGAAAATGGGAAACCACGGAAAACCATCTTCAGGGCTGCCGACAGTGGGATTCGAACCTACTATCTCCCGGATGCAAGCTCACAGCCGCGCGCCTCTACACGCACGGCCAACTCGCCCGGTCTGCCATTAATTAAAAGTTAATAGTGTTACACATATAATCCTATAACTCAGAACATTTCATAATTGCCGAGATTCAATGCTCTCCTACAGCAATCTAATCAAAGTTAATTCACATACTTCTTTACCTAAATTCTAGAGATCTTTAATGGACATTTAGAAATTTTACTCAGAACATTACTAGCCAATACACGATTATATAACGTTTACAAATTTACTGCTGACATTACTGTGAAAATCATATGGTAGGAGGTCAATCACGTCAACTTAAATTAATTTATCTAATCATCTGAACACTTACTACATTCAACATCTTTATTCATGACAAGTTGTTGATCATATTCGGTCCCTCGGGAACCCGTAATTAACGTACCTGGACATGACAAAATATCTCTCTTACATTCACAATTACTGGATCAACTCATCTTAATTTATAAAATTTCCAGTTTATAAGGTGCGCTGTTCAGCGTTGTCAAAATTTATTATGTTTGCTGTTAGCTATTATCTATCCATGAAGTGAATCTTGGATGTTGTTTAGTTTAGTTGACGCGAGGTCTCATTACCCTTTCATTTAAATTTAAGACTACGGAAAATCTTCCGTCTTAAAGAAAATCTATCTACATTGCGTATCACAGTTAGTCACCGCCTATCCTAAGACGAAATCAACAAAAAGGAAAATGCACCTGAAATAAGAATACAATGAATATGCTAATATTCTACACTAATTTATTTACATCCGATTCACGCATATCGTTGTAAGCCACAACAATTTTACAGTTAATTCATAAACTCTACACCGCGTGTTGATTTCAATGTCCATGGATACCTTCACTGAAATCAGCGGCGACCACGTCCAAGATTATGTTATTCATGGCTGTCTCCAGCTTTACATAACTCAAGTAACCTCTCAGGGCAAAACAAAGCGTATCAATGAAATCAAACATCAGGCAGGAAAGATCTCCCGGATGCCGTTAATACACTTCAGATTACAGCGGATCTAGGCCACATCCTATTCCTTACGAAGATCCCAATGAAAACCACTTGATATTATTTAAAATTTATCTGAACTTGGCTACGCTGCACGTGTCAATGAGCCTTACTTAGTCCTCACATAAATAAACGTCTGATAATTGCTTGTGCAGGTTGTATTATTCAAATTATGTCCTTTACCTCCTTGTAGTGAGCATTCCCTTTACTCCTTAATTCTCTGCATATTTTATTTATCCTTAAATATATCGTCGAAGACTTCAAATTATAAGCATTATCGTTAACCTCACAGCTTTTCCACTGGCCTATCGATTATTTCCTTCTACATTCTCATTTTTCATCATATATGTCTCAGCTAAACCCGCTGATATAGAAATACCTCTATTTTACTCAGGATGAACTTCACAACAAATGCTCGTAGATTTCATTATAACGGACAAGTCGACGTTCAACCCATTCACAACCTATTTATCAGCTTCAATGAAGCAACAGTGGCTTCTTTACTTGTATTCTTATAAAAACGCAACAAAACAGATATTTATTAAAATAATCAATATTGTCTCAATTCGGCATATGGGTGCAGCACTAAAAGCCATACGTACCGGGCGAGTTGGCCATGGGGTTAGAGGCGCGCGGCGGTGGGCTTGCATCCGGGAGATAGTGGGTTCGAATCACCATGTCGGCAGCCTTGAAGATGGTTTTCCGTGGTTTCCCATTTTCACACCAGGCAAATGCTGAGGCTGTACCTTAATTAAGAACACGGCCGCTTCCTGCCAACTCCTGGGCCTTTCCTATCCCATCGTCGCCATAAAACCTATCTGTGTCGGTGCGACGTAAAGCCACTAGCAAATACACACATTTTTGCAAATCAAAGCCGTTCCAGTCCTCGTACCTCTTTTCAAATTTCGTGACATAGCCGGGAATCGAACTCGGACCTCCGGGGGTGGCAGCTAATCAGGCTAACCGCTACAGCACAGAGGCGCTCTGTAACATGCAATACTGCAGAAAAAGAAATAAAAATCTGTGTGGGTATTGTCGTGAGGTGTGTACAGCGGGCCTTCCTGTAGGATCTGTTCTGTCGACCGCGGTTTCCACTGCGCCAGTGAAAACAAAACAAATGATTTCCTCATATGCACTTACAAGGCAAACGACTCAAAACAATTAACTCTCAGTAATCCTTTTTTTCTCTACGGCCTAAGAGCTACAAGTTCAACTGCTTTCCTGCTCATCGCCATTGTGGGAGTGAAATAACCATTTTCTTTAGGGAGTTGCTAATATCGAACTTGACGAATCGCCCTCTTGTACATTATAGTAAGAAGGCGATTATTTAGTTAAATAATTGTGCAAGTAACCATATGTTAACACAATAATACGTATTGATATTTCGAATATCAAGATTTATTGCCGATTAAAAAATGCGGAGCCTGGCTGCCATTATTCCGCATGTGTTCTCAACTGCTCCGACTCTGTTGTGTTGTGATTAGCTACCACGCCCTGAGGCCCGGGTTCGATTCCCGGCTCAGCCACGAAAATTTGAAAAGTGGTACGAGGGCTGGAATGGGGTCAACTCAGCCTTGGGAGGTCACCTGAGTAGAAGGGGGTTCGATTCCCTCTTCAGTCATTCTCGAAGTGGTTTCCCGTGTTTTCCCACTTCTCCTCCAGGCAAATGCCGGGATGGTACCTACCTTAAGGCTACGGACGCTTCCTTCTCCCTTCCAATCTTCCCATCGCCCCCCCCCCCAAAGAGCCCTGTTCAGCATAGCAGGTGAGGCTTCCTGGTAGAGGCACTGGTCCTTCTCCCCAGTTGTATCCACCGACCGAAAGTCTCACGCTCCAGGACACTGCCCTTGAGGTGGTAGAGGTGGGATCCCTCGCAGAGTCCGAGGTGAAAACCAACCCCGGGGTGTAAACAGACTAAGAAAGAAAGGAAGAAGGAAAGTAAGTAAGAAAGAAAGGAAGTTTTCACTGTACACCTTGTTCGCGTAGCCTGTAATCACATATTTTGTGTTCGTTATTTAGCTCCTTCCTACTAAATGGTTTCAGGTTATTTTCTTAAAGCAAAATATTCGTCTCCAATAAAAACTACTACTACAGCCCTTTGGTTTCGCGTCGTTTGGCAACAACCTTCTTTTCCTTCTTCTACCGCATTTCCCACACCTTGTGAGGTCGCTGGTGCGAACTGTGTAGCACGTGTGGATCTGGCCCTGTTTTACGGCCGGGTGCCCTTCCTGACGCCAACCCTATGTGGAGAGATGTAATCTCTATTGCATGCTTTTGTTGTGGTAAGTAGTGTACTATATTGCCTGAATATGAAGAGGAGAGTGTTGGGACGCACACAAACAACCAGTCCCCGAGCCAGAAGAATTAATCACACGGGATAAAATGCCAGATCCAGTCGGGAATCGAACCCGGGATCCTCTAAACCGAAGGCCTTAACACAGGCCATTCAGCCAAGGAGTCGCAAGTCGTTTGCCAACAATATTTCACATAATCTCTTATAGAACAATGTAGGCTATGCCTGATGAGTGATGGCACTGCACCGTTTGTCCAGCGAGTACCAATGTGAGAATAAGAATATTTATTTAGATTTTATTATTTTTATTTCTTTTTGAAAATTTTATATTTATGAATATGTCTTTTCTTCTTCTTCTTCTTCTTAATCCGTTTATCCTCCAGAGTAGGTTTTGCCCTCGGACTCAGCGAGGGACCCACCTCTACCGCCTCAAGGGCAGTGTCCTGGAGCGTGAGATTTTGGGTCGGGGATACAACTGGGGAGGAGGACCAGGTCCTCGCCCAGGTGGCCTCACCTACTATGCTGAACAGGGGCATTGTGGGGGAGATGGGACGATTGGGAAGGATAGACAAGGAAGAGGGTAGGATGCAGCCGTGGTCTTAAGTTAAAATTGTGACGATCTTTATCTGTACATTGATCGTAATTCTTAGTTGCTTTAATGTCATTTTAGATTGAAATTTGCCGAGCTGAGTGGCTCAAACGGTTGAGGCGCTGACTTTATGACCCCCAACTTGGCAGGTTCGATCCTGGCTCAGTCCGGTGGTATTTGAAGGTGCTCAAATACGACAGCCTCGTGTCGGTAGATTTACTGGCACGTAAAGGAACTCCAGCGAGACTAAATTCCGCCACGTCAGCGTCTCCGAAAACCATAAAAGTAGTTAGTGGGACGTAAAGCAAATAACATTAGATTGAATCTTTCAATTGCTTCAAGGTTTTGTGATAAATGAAACATTTTTGCCAACTCTTGAGCTTCCATAAATAAGTACGGCATAATATTTCCCGGTCATAATCCCCAGTTGTATCCCCCGACCAAGAGTCTGAAGCTCCAGGACACTGCCCTAGAGGCGGTAGAGGTGGGATCCCTCGCTAAGTCCGAGGGAAAAACCGAACCTGGAGGGTAAACAGATGATGATGATGATAATATTTCCCATTCATTTCGAAACGACAACGAAGTCGAGAGAGTCCGCTTCGAACCATCCCCAGTAAACTCCATTATGTCAACTAAGAATACCAGAGTCTAGGGATGGACGCGACTGAAGCCCGGAATCGAGATGGTCGACTCCATCGACTCCGAACACCGGTCTCGGTTCGCATGAAGCCTCTCGACTCCAAGCGAACTTGACTCTCATTGCGGGGCCGCTTGGGTGTCGAAGCGCGGAAAGTAAAATGAAATATCATACATGTTGCTGCTCATTTCCCCATTGGGTTTTTTAAGAGTATTGTAGAGTGAAGTACGGTATCGTTAACGTAATGGTGTAGTTGAAATAAAATTAAACGCGTCAAGTCAGAAAGTTTCGGCATAGCAGACCACGGGCATTTAATTACACGTCTTTATTTGTCGTGATCAGGAAATTGATAAACAGATATCGATGGTAAATCATTATAAATTCCACATGAACAATGAAAACAAATCTAATATGAGTAAATCTTTTAACATAATTCGAACATACATTAAACCACCAAAAGCCTCCGTGGCTCAGGCGGCAGCGTGTTGGCCTCTCACCGCTGGATTCCGTGGATCGAATCCCGGTCACCTTACGTAAAATTTGTTTCTCTCCGGGTACTCCGGTTTTCCCTGTCACCTTTCATTCTAGCAACACTCTCCAACTTCATTTCATTTCATCTATCAGTCATTCATCATTGCCCCAGAGGATTGCAGCAGGCCTCGGCAGCCGGTACAATTTCTATCCTCGCCGCAGGATGGCGGCTCCATTCATTCCATTCCTGACCCGGTCACTGACTGGAAAACAGGTTGTAGGTTTTCAGTATAATTCAAGGACCACGTGAAGTCTTGTTGCATTATTATTATTATTATTATTATTATTATTATTATTATTATTATTATTATTATTATTATTATTACAAGCAATAACTGATAAGAAATTGCTGCCATACGTAATACGCTCGCCTGTGTTTTGTTATTATGTAATAGAATTTCATATTGGCGATTACTTACGATTCTGTCCTAATACATTATTAATAACAGTTGGTGAAACATTTGTTGTAATATTACATTAGTACATGAAAGTTGTTTTATTATCTACTTCAAGTTCACTTTGGCGATTACTGAAGATTATTCTGTCAGAATTTATTATTATTATTATTATTATTATTATTATTATTATTATTATTATTATACACAAAAGCCCCTTTTCGCGACAGCCCTGTTAGGCCTTGGCCTACCAAGTGACCCCTGCCCAGCTCGAAGGCCAGTAGATTACGAGGTGACGTGTGTTCAGCACGACGAATCCTCTCGACCGTTATTCTTGGCTTTCTAGACCCGGTCTCTACCTCACCGTCATCACGAAACCTGAGATACTGGTAAAAATCCCTGACCTGGCCGGAATCGATCCCGGGGCCTTCCTAGACTGTGGAGGTAATGTTTGGTAAAATATTTGTTGTAAAACCATACTCTAAGCACTCGCTTCTTTTTTTCTGTTTTATGCCCCAGGCCAGGGATATAAATCATTTACAATTAAATAACCTAACCCGACCGAGAATCGAACCCGACGCCGCCGTGTGACACGCTGACGCTTTGCTCCCTACACCGCGGTGTTGGACTGGTTGAAGTTAATATTGGCGAGTATGTAAACGTATACTGTCAGATTATTATTACCACTACTATTATCGTCATCTTTATCATCATCGTCGCCAAAATAGACCTACAACATTAACAATAAAGATGATAAAATCTCGAAACAATATTTAATGTTTGCTGGCTAAATAATCATCTTGTATTCATCGTATCACAGGTTACCAAGGGACGACCGTGGAACTATAATTCCAAGCAGTTCCGAAAATACTTGTTAGATGGCGTTAGTGCATCAGTGGAATCGACACTGGAGTCGAGAGTGTCGGTTCCAGAGGTAGCAGTCTCGACTCTTCGCGACTCCATTCGCAGCCCATCCTTACCAGAGTCATAAAGTGCACTAGAACACAGTGGAGTGTGACGACACACCCCTATGCCAATGCAATGTGCTCGCTGCAAGTTTCCCAGCACATGCAGACATGGGCGTAATTTGATCATTTAGATTGGGGTGTCGGGGATTACCGGGGGGTCCATAGGCCCCTTTTGAGAACAATTTGTGACAACAAAATTATTCCTAATATTCTCTTTTCCGTTTAATATTCTATGTTAATAACTTTAATTTAATAACCAAACCTATACAGGGTGAAGCGTAATTCGCGCACTCGGGCGTCGCAGCGCGACTCCTCACATGTCAGCAATTAAAAAATGTCTCTTACAAAATTTCGTCTTGCCAGTATATCCGGCAGAAAAACGACGTTGAAGAGTAGCAATCTGGCAACACTGTAAGCATATGTAGGGTAACTACCGCTGTCAGCGCGTTCTGGCCGTGCTGTACACTTGGTGCAGTGGGTAGAGTATTTGGTTGGCATGCAGGCGATCGATGGTTCGATCCTGGGTTGAGGCGCATTTTGTATTTGCTAATTACCTACTGTAATGCAGTAAGACGCCGTTTCTGAGGTTACATGTATCCTACATTTACAACCAGTCATAGGACACAAACTACACAAACAATATCACTTTCGATATGCTAAAGATGATAGCACAGTACAGTAACACAACGTCTACCTTGTCATTTACATCATCATCATCATCTGTTTACCCTCCAGGTTCGGCTTTTCCCTCGGGCTCAGCGAGGGATCCCACCTCTACCGCCTCAAGGGCAGTGGCCCGGAGCTTCAGACTCTTGGTCGGGGGATACAACTGGGGAGAATGACCAGTACCTCGCCCAGGCGGCCTCACCTGCTAAGATGAACAGGGGCCTTGTGGAGGGATGGGAAGATTGGAAGGGATAGGCAAGGAGGAGGGAAGGAAGCGGCCGTGGCCTTAACTTAGGTACCATCCCGGCATTCGCCGTGGGAAACCACGGAAAACCACTTCCGGGATGGCTGAGGTGGGAATCGAACCCACCTCTACTCAGTTGACCTCACGAGGCTGAGTGAACCCCGTTCCAGCCCTCGTACCACTTTTCAAATTTCGTGGCAGAGCCGGGAATCGAACCCGGACCTCCGGGGGTGGCAGCTAATCACGCTAACCACTACACCACAGAGGCGGACATTTACATACTAAATGTATAATAGTAATGTTATTTGTTTCACGTCCCACGAACTACCTTTTTTGAGGTTTTCGGAGATGCCACCATACTACATGCAATATGCTCGCGCAGATGTAGCACATTAGCACTAATACTGTCCATATTAAATTCACGCCCACGACGTGGAAAGGGCGCCTTTCAAAGCTGACCACCGAGCTCGATAGCTGCAGTCGCTTAAGTGCGGCCAGTGTCCAGTATTCGGGAGATAGTAGGTTCGAACCCCACTGTCGGCAGCCCTGAAAATGGTTTTTCGTGGTTTCCTATTTTCACACCAAGCAAATGCTGGGGCTAAACCTTAATTAAGGCCACGGCCGTTTCCTTCCCAGTCCTAGCCCTTCCCTGTCCCATCGTCGCCATAAGTCCTATCTGTGTCGGTGCGACGTAAAAAAACTAGCAAAAAAAAAAAAAAAAAAAAAAAAAAAAAAAAAGCTAAGCTGACCAATGAAAACGATTGTTCGTCCATTTCTAGGATCGTATTATGTAAGTGCAAATGGTTTCTAAAGGACCCGCTGCAATCGCTGTTGACGATTAAGATGCCAGATACCATACCACCCGGACTACATTTACGAAATAAAAAGACATACGCCTCAACCCAGGATCGACCACACGACCTCCTGCATGCTATCCCAAAACTCTATCCACTGCACCAACTGTTCAGTACGACTTACGTCTGCTGACATGCAGGAGATCGATGGTTCGATCCTGGGATGAGGCGCATTTTGTTTTTGCTAATTTCCATCTGACATTACTTACTGTAATACAGTAAGACGCCGTTTCTGAGGTTACATGTATCCTACATTTACAACATTTTGTAACGCTAGGTGTGGTTACAGCGTTGCCAGATTGCTACTCTTCAACGTCGTTTTTCTGCCGGATATACTGGCAAGACGAAATTTTGTAAGAGACATTTTTTTATTGCTGACATGTGAGGAGTCGCGCTGCGACGCCCGAGTGCGCGAATTACGCTTCACTCTGTATAGATTTGGTTATTAAATTAAAGTTATTAACATAGAATATTAAACGGAAAAGAGAATATTAGGAATAATTTTGTTGTCACAAATTGTTCTCAAACGGGGCCTATGGACCCCCCGGTAATCCCCGACACCCCAATCTAAATGGTCAAATTACGCCCATGTCTGCATGTGCTGGGAAACTTGCAGCGAGCACATTGCATTGGCATAGGGGTGTGTCGTCACACTCCACTGTGTTCTAGTGCACTTTATGACTCTGGTAGGGATGGGCTGCTTGTTGTTGTTGTTGTTGTCGGAGAGGTTATGGGCTCTATTATTTCACCCAGCCACTACACTTATTATTGTGATATTACACTTATAATGCGAAATCACACGCAATTAGTCCACTACGAAGGTCACACGCAATGAATTTCACTTCGAAGGTCTCAAGAACAGTTGAGCATCGGGTCTATGTACACACCTTAAGTAACGCGAAACATAACAAAGGAAGTGCGTAGAAGCAAAAAAACAGTGGAAGCAGGAGTATATAACGGTGCGAACAATAAACAGACAGTAATTTACAAATGAAGATGAGAGTCATCCAAATATTGATTGATAGCATGTATTAAAGCAGGAGACATATCGGTAAGCTAGCAGGAGACATTGGTGGGGAGAGCTTTCTGAAGACTGAGAAGACGAGAAATAAAAGCCGGACGAAAAGAATCATACACAGGGCATTGGAATAATAAATGATTTACATCAGCACTCAGAGTACCACATATACAGGAGGAGTGGGGGGAGAGGTTAAAACGATGTTTATACAGAGGAGTAAGAGCATGGTTAAAGCGAAGACGAATAATGTTGGTAATGTGACGGCGAGAATAGTTACCCTTCAAATACCAAGGATAGGGAGGAATACAAGGCTGAATATTGTAATAATAGCGACCTTTATAAGAAGCTGATCTAGTCCAATCTTCTTGCCACTGACCATAAGCATAATGTTTAAGAACTGGATAAAAATCGGGTAGAGGAACTGCAAGGTTAAGTAGGGATTTGCCATCACGAACAGCTCGCTTCGCGAATAAATCCGCCTGTTCATTCCCATAGATACCTATATGACTAGGGACCCAGACAAAAGTGAGAACCACCCCAGATTGATGCAAAGTATAAATAAGACTTTTAACATGATACAAATACCAGTTAAAAGAAAGATGAGATGACTTGAGCGACTGAACGGCACTGAGGGAATCCGTATAAATAGCTGCGTTAGGTATAGAATGATGCTTAATGTACATAAGAGCTTGACGAATAGCAAAAATTTCCGCAGTGTAGATAGAAAAGTCACTGGGTAAACGATAGAGTTCAGCAACATTGGTATTGACAATATAGAACGCTGCTCCAACGCCAGAAGAGTTTTTTGAGCCGTCTGTATATATCTGGACGCCAGAATCACTTAGAGCAAAACGTAGCTTCTTAAAAGGTGGGCCAGTCAACGAAGAACCAGGAATAGAAGAAGAAAAAGAAGATGATGGGGAGATAATGATAGAAGGGACAAAAAATAAACAATCAAAATTTACTGAATAAACGGGGGAAGAAGCAGTGCGTAAAATAGTGTTTTTATAGGAAAGAAGAAATTGATATGCATACAACAAAGCAGGCATCTTACGACGGCGGGCCTGTGAAAGAAGAGAATATTCATCTAATAACTGCAATTTAGGAAGCAATGGGTGTTGAGCCAGAGCAAATCTTTTAAGTAAATATTTAGATGTTATCATATTACGGCGAATGGGAAGAGGGAACTCACCGGTCTCGACAAGGAGAGCATTAGTAGGGGTAGACAACAATGCTCCAACACAAGTTCTCAGAGCTTTAAATTGTAAAGTATTTAAGTGGTTAAGAACAGAATCCGACGC
Source organism: Anabrus simplex (assembly GCF_040414725.1). Lineage (NCBI taxonomy): Eukaryota > Metazoa > Arthropoda > Insecta > Orthoptera > Tettigoniidae > Anabrus > Anabrus simplex. Next base: position 1,122,997,758 of record NC_090266.1, on the reverse strand, counting down.
AGTATCTATAACATGCGCACAGTAGTCGAGTCTAGAGCGAATAGTAGCGGAATATAACAACTGAGCTGTGCCAGGGTCAGCACCCCATGATCGTCTAGTTACCATTTGGAGAATTTTAATATACATATCAGAAGAATTACGTAACTGAGTAATATGATGTTTCCAAGATAACGAGCGATCTAGCATAACACCAAGGTATTTATGGGAGGAACAAAAAGGAATGACATGAGAATCGAAAACAAGTGGCTCAGAGTTAAACCTACGCTTAGAGGTAAAAAACATTGCACAGCATTTGGAGGTAGAAAGTTGAAGGCCATGGAAAGTAAGCCATGTAATGACTTGTTCCATTAGCTGATATATATGGTGACGACACACATCGACATTACTATGAGAGTAATAAAGAACTATATCATCAGCATAAAAAAGAATGCGAGCTTTTTGGGTAACCAATTCTTCAAGATTACTCATATACAGGGCGAAAAGCAGATCACTTAAAATGTCTCCCTGAGGAACACCGACAGATGACAGACGACAAGGAAGAGAAGAATAAGCGGATTTAAGTGAAAGTTTCCGATACGTAAACAAATTACGCAAGATGTGGAGAAAATGAGCAGGAAAACCTTTCTGTGCAAGATTAGTCCAGAGAAGATGCAGTGGTATGGAGTCAAAAGCTCCTCGTATGTCCAAAAAAATAGCAATAAGGCACTGCTTACGAATTTGCGCTAATAAAATATCGATAAGTAAAATGTTAATAGCATCTTGAGCACAACGACCTTTAAAGTAGGCGAATTGATATTTGGGAACCAAATTATAATATTCAAGAGACCACAGGAGTCGTTGAAGGAGAATTTTTAAAAACGTCTTGCGGATACACGAACCAAGGACAATCCCTCGAAAGCCATTAGCGTCAGTTTGAAGTTGACCAGGTTTGGGGATAGGTACTAAAAAAAAATCATTCCAAGAGGTAGGAACAGAAGTAGTGAGAAGTATATTATTATAGAGAGCTAATAAAGCTTGTTTAGCACGGAGAGGGAGAATCCGGAGCATATCGTATGATATATAATCAGGGCCCGGAGACGAACTCTTTGCATTACACAAGGTGGCCTCAAGTTCAGAAAGGTGTATAGGTTGGAGTAATACAGAAAAGCGAGAAGAGCATGGAGACAGGGGGATAGTAAAGTCAGGCACGACATAATCAGGAGTGAGGGAGTTGAGAAAGATAGATAAAATCTGTGGAGGGGTGACAGAGGGTGGAATGTATTGAGAAGCTCGGGTAAGGGAACGAATTGCACTCCATAAGTGAGAAGACGAAGTATGAGCGTTTAGGGAGGAAATAAAGGATCGCCATGCAGCACGGCGTTTAGAAAGAAAAATTCGTCTAGTATAAGCAATATGTTGTTTAAGACGGAAATAATGGTGAGGGGCTAATGTTTTCCGATATATCCGGAATAAACGGCGTCGTTTAAGAACCAGATTATGGCACTCTGAGTCCCACCATCGTAAAAAGGAAGAGGGGCGAGCAGAGTGGGAAGAAATAGGTTTATAGGGATGATAAAGATCGAGATAATCTTGTATAAATTGAAAGAGAGTAGAAAAGGGCAAAATATTATCCGAAATAAGCTCAATACGATGGGTAACATAAGTAATAAAAGATACTCTATCAAAGTGACGGAGGGAGCGAACATTACTGGTACATGTAGGGGCGGAAGAAGAACTAGAAAACCTACCAAGACCATACGTAAGAATAATAGGGAAATGGTCGCTAGAATGTGTATCAGTAAGACGGTGCCAAGTTACAATCGAAGCCATTGCAGGACGACATAATGATAAATCCACAGCACTGGGAGGAGAGCCGGGGGGAGTGAGGCGCGTGGGAGAACCATCGTTTAAAATGACAAAGTCATGCGATTGGGAGGCAGTGAGGAAATAAGAACCCAGGGAAGTATCACTACTGCTTCCCCACATAGAATGATGAAGATTAAAGTCCCCTAAGAGGAGAAGCTCGTTATGAGAAGAAAATTGCTGCAAGAATCGACACCATTGAATGTGAGAAATAGAAAGATCTGGAGGGCAATAAAGGTTAATAATGGAAAGGCGATTATATGAGATACCAAGAACAAATGTATGGGGTAGACAATACGAGATATCAAGACGTTGATAGGATAAACTATGGTGAATAAATAAAGCAACACCACCGTAACCAACACCATCACAGCGTTCAACATTAAAGCCATTTAAATAAAACTCAGAGGATGGGGAAAACCAAGTCTCCTGTAATGCTATAATGAATGGGGAAATTTCATTTATCAAAAATTGTAACTCATACCGTTTAGAAGTAATACTCCTAGCATTCCACTGCAGGATACGTAGCATCTAAAGAGAACATAGTGTGCACACAGTCACGAAGCTTATAAAGTGTGTGTGCGACATGTGGCTGGTCCCCTAATAATTGAATAAGTTGCAGAAATAGTTGATGAATACCACTTTGGAGATACGCCTTTTGGCGTAGTACAGGGGAACTAGATGATTGAGAAGGAGCTGAAGGTAAACACTGAGAATTACGGGACGTAGACGGAATCGGGGACGGGGAGGATGAAGATGAAGTGGATGGAAAGACCGAGGTATGTGAAGACACTGGAGGGGGTCGGATGAGATTAAGATACCCAGACTTATCAAAACCAGGTGTTGGAATGGGACGGGGCTCGTTCATAACCACCTGAGTAAATTTACGTTTCCTCGGGGTTTCCACAGGTGAAGTGGAACTAGTAGAAGGAAGAGGTGGAAAAAGATGGGTATTATTGGACGTGTCAAATTGGGTCGAGGGTATTCTAGCAGACGCCTCGGAAAAGGATAGATTTTCTGTACACATAAGCTTTTTAAGAGCAGTTTGCTGTTGATGAGTAGGGCAGTTTGATGAACCAGTATAATGTGCCTGATGACAGTGAACACAGCGGCGAATATTTTCCTGACACTCTGATGTAAGGTGATGTAACGCACAATGCCCACATCGTGGTGACTTAGCTTGACAGTTTTTAATCGTGTGTCCATATCGCTGACATTTTGAACAGATAATCGGGGAAAATATGAAAGGGGAAACCTCTAAATGCACTTGAAACAAAGAGACATATTGAGGAAGAGTTTGAGAGCGAAAAACAATCTTAACTGTTCCAGTTGGAACGTAGGTCACTCCACTGGGCTCCACAACCTTACGGTTAAGCCGCTTGACCGATTTGACCCGAACATCAGATTTAAGGTATTTAAGAATGTCAGAATCAGACACATTCTTTTCCACACCGCGTATAAGTCCAACACGAAAGATATTGGAACTGGGAATATATGCTTTCAATGAGTGAGTTGCAAGTATTGAATGACGTAGAAAGGAATTAGCTTGGATCGCGGAACTAAATTCCACCAATAATCTATTTCGTCCTTTGGGCGTTATACCTTTCACAAAAATATCATTATCGTAAAACAAGCGCCCAAGCGCCATGGGATGTAGCCCACCAATATTTTTCGACTTAGTTGATTCAACAAATACAATAAATGGACCAAAATGAGCCTGTTGATAAACCTCCAACTCTTCAGGAGGTGGGGGAGGTGGAGGAGGCGGCTGAGCGGCATTAGACTGTTGAGGTTGTAAAGGCTGCTGTAATGAATTCATATTTGAAGTAAGATTAATCAAATCGGTTTGCATCGGCACAGTTTCTTCACGACCAACATTGGCATTAGATGAGGGATCCGGTGCCTCATCTCCTCCACTATCAGTATCCATCACCAAAGCGTACACAGACACACACTCGCCAAACGGTCACACACTAGTTATCACCGCAGGCAAACACCAGACTGCAACCAAAGAACGATCCGCACCGTACGAGACACACGAACGGACTGAAGTGTGATGGGGATGGGCTGCGAATGGAGTCGCGAAGAGTCGAGACTGCTACCTCTGGAACCGACACTCTCGACTCCAGTGTCGATTCCACTGATGCACTAACGCCATCTAACAAGTATTTTCGGAACTGCTTGGAATTATAGTTCCACGGTCGTCCCTTGGTAACCTGCGATACGATGAATACAAGATGATTATTTAGCCAGCAAACATTAAATATTGTTTCGAGATTTTATCATCTTTATTGTTAATGTTGTAGGTCTATTTTGGCGACGATGATGATAAAGATGACGATAATAGTAGTGGTAATAATAATCCGACAGTATACGTTTACATACTCGCCAATATTAACTTCAACCAGTCCAACACCGCGGTGTAGGGAGCAAAGCGTCAGCGTGTCACACGGCGGCGTCGGGTTCGATTCTCGGTCGGGTTAGGTTATTTAATTGTAAATGATTTATATCCCTGGCCTGGGGCATAAAACAGAAAAAAAGAAGCGAGTGCTTAGAGTATGGTTTTACAACAAATATTTTACCAAACATTACCTCCACAGTCTAGGAAGGCCCCGGGATCGATTCCGGCCAGGTCAGGGATTTTTACCAGTATCTCAGGTTTCGTGATGACGGTGAGGTAGAGACCGGGTCTAGAAAGCCAAGAATAACGGTCGAGAGGATTCGTCGTGCTGAACACACGTCACCTCGTAATCTACTGGCCTTCGAGCTGGGCAGGGGTCACTTGGTAGGCCAAGGCCTAACAGGGCTGTCGCGAAAAGGGGCTTTTGTGTATAATAATAATAATAATAATAATAATAATAATAATAATAATAAATTCTGACAGAATAATCTTCAGTAATCGCCAAAGTGAACTTGAAGTAGATAATAAAACAACTTTCATGTACTAATGTAATATTACAACAAATGTTTCACCAACTGTTATTAATAATGTATTAGGACAGAATCGTAAGTAATCGCCAATATGAAATTCTATTACATAATAACAAAACACAGGCGAGCGTATTACGTATGGCAGCAATTTCTTATCAGTTATTGCTTGTAATAATAATAATAATAATAATAATAATAATAATAATAATAATAATAATAATAATAATAATAATAATAATAATAATAATAATAATGCAACAAGACTTCACGTGGTCCTTGAATTATACTGAAAACCTACAACCTGTTTTCCAGTCAGTGACCGGGTCAGGCATGTGAGGAGTCGCGCTGCGACGCCCGAGTGCGCGAATTACGCTTCATCCTGTATAAAGCAAAGAACATTTACAAGAGGAAAAGTCATCTCCCTATAGGCCAGGAATTAACCTGATACTCATTTTGGTGTAGACTGAGTAAACCTCAGGGTCAGGTGCACCTCCGGAAGTGGAAATCTCGTTTCTTAAATGTTACGACTTCCTGACGGGGATTCGAACCCACGTCCTTTCGGGCGAACCGAGCCCACATTTACCGCCTCGGCCAGGCAAACCCTAAAGAGCATTTTCACATATAATTAGAAAGTAGACCTATTTCAAATGTGCCGGGCTGAATGGCTCAGACGGTTTTGTCGCTGGCCTTCTGACCCCAACTTGGCAGGTTCGATCCTGGCTCAGTCCGGGGGTATTTGAAGGTGGTCAAAAACGTCAGCCTCGTGTCGGTAGATTTACTGGCACGTAAAAGAACTCTCGCGGGTCTACATTCCGGCACCTCGGCGTCTCCGAAGACCTTAAAATAGTAGTTAGTGGGACGTAAAGCAAATAACATTATTATTATTAATTCAAATGTATTTCTATTTGGCCTTTTTATTCTTCTTCTTCTTCTTCTTCTTTATCTGTTTACCCTCCAGGGTTGGTTTTTCCCTCGGACTCAGAGAGGGATCCCACCTCTACCGCTTCAAGGGCAGTGTCCTGGAGCTTCAGACTCTGGGTCGGGTGGTACAACTGGGGAGGATGACCAGTACCTCGCCCAGGTGGCCTCACCAGCTATGCTGAACAGGGGCCTTGCGGGGGGATGGGAAGATTGGAAGGGATAGTCAAGGAAGCGGCCGTGGTCTTACGTTAGGTACCATCCCGGTATTTACCTGGAGGAGAAGTGGGAAACCACGCAAAACCACTTCCCGGATGGCTGAGGTGAGAATCGAACCCACCTCTACTCAGTTGACCTCCTGAGGGTGAATAGACCCCGTTCCAGCCCTCGTACTACTTTTCAAATTTCGTGGCAGAGCCGGGAATCGAACCCGGGCCTCCGGGGATGGCAGATAATCATACCAACCACTACACCAGAGAGGGGGAACATTTTTATCCATAAAAGTAAAAATCGAGCAGACAACATGGACAAAAAGTAATGTTCTTTATTTTACATAGTCTGATTACATCGCATTTTTAAGCAAAAAGAAAGTGTTAATTTTCGATTAGAATAAAAGTTATTCTTTACTTTTGAAAAGGCAACAGCAGTACTCCTTTTGATAGTCAAACCGCCAAAGAGGATAACCCCTTCTGGGCTATCGTGTTCTGCAGTTTTTTAAACGCCGCACCTCTCACAGGTTGCTTAATTCATTGGAACTGTAAAAAGAAAAGTGAGACTGAACACACTTTTCAAATACCGTACTTCTGTACAAAAACAGCAGCTCTTCCATAGATATATTTCTTTTTCTTATCCTTCCATTTTGTAAAACGGAACACTGTATCTCAGACAGAAAAAGTTTCTTGTCCAAAGTGTAAAATTTAGAAACATATTTTACTCTGGCCACGTTACTTCGCTTCCATTAAGAACTTGACTTGAATGGTTGAGAACATCCAAGTTGTTTTCTTGTAAGTGTGTCAATAACAGGAAACGGCATGTACCTAGCTTTGTAGTATTGTTGCACTCTCTCAAATGGAGCTTTATTCCCACCGCCAATTTTCGCCAGATTGTTGGCATTCCTTGGCAACTCCTCGACGCTAAATCCACATTCCTCTGCTACCTCCGTGCAGTGACTGAACTATATTGAGTAAAATATTCTTCGGTTCTAAAAGGTCGTAAAACACCAAGTGTCCTTTTTTTCACTGATTTTACAACTGGTCACACTGCTTTACTGTAGGGTCTTTGATAATGAGTCACGTCGCGTTGGAACTCTTCTTAGTAACAGCAAAGCAAATAAAAATTCGAAATCCTCCATGCTTTTTAACAGAGCATTAGCTTGTCTGTCCGCCTCTGTGGTGTAGTGGTTAGCGTGATTAGCTGCCACCCCCGGAGGTCCGGGTTCGACTCCCGGCTCTGCCACGAAAATTTGAAAAGTGGTACGAGGGCTGGAACGGGGTCCACTCAGCCTCGGGAGGTCAACTGAGTAGAGGTGGGTCGATTCCCACCTCAGCCATCCTCGAAGTGGTTTTCCGTGGTTTCCCACTTCTCCTCCAGGCGAATGCCGGGATGGTACCTAACTTAAGGCCACGGCCGCTTCCTTCCCTCTTCCTTGCCTATCCCTTCCAAGCTTCCCATCCCCCCACAAGGCCCCTGTTCAGCATAGCAGGTGAGGCCGCCTGGGCGAGGTACTGGTCATACTCCCCAGTTGTATCCCCCGACCAAGAGTCTGAAGCTCCAGGACACTGCCCTTGAGGCAGTAGAGGTGGGATCCCTCGCTAAGTCCGAGGGAAAAACCGAACCTGGAGGGTAAACAGATGATGATGATGATGATTAGCTTGTCTACCGCTGGCATAGTCACTCCGTGAAATTTCTTGTAGAGCCGACAAAGTGGCTTCAAGGTTATCTCATAAATAATATTTACCTATTTATTTACAAGTAAAATGTCCGACTCGTTGGCTGAATGGTCAGCGTACTGGCCTTTGGTTCAGAGGTTCCCGGGTTCGATTCCCGCCCGGGTCGGGAATTTTAAACTTCATTGGTTGATTCAAATGGCGCGAGGGCTGGGTGTTTGTGCTGTCCCCAACATCCCTGCAACACTATCCTCCACCACAATAACACGCAGTTGCCTATACATGGCAGATGCCGCCCTCCCTCATCGGAGGGTTTGCCTTACAAGGGCTGCACTCGGCTAGAAATAGCCACACAAAATTTTACAAGTAAAATTAATAGTCTTAGTCAATCTGAAAAATGTTCTACATAAAGATAAAATGTAATAAACATCAACAAACTGGCACAATTTAAACATAAGAAAATAAATGCAGTAGAGTGTTTCCTTGCTATTTTAAATATTAAAAATACTGAAGAATGCAGCTGATCAGAACAGACATTACAGTAGAGTGTTTCCTTCCTATTTTAAATATTAAAAATACTGAAGAATGCAGTTGATCAGAACAGACATTACATATAGGCCTAACTATAGGAGATGCACGAGACAAACCCTATCCTATACGTAACTAAAACCAGGCGAGTTGGCCGTGCAGTTAGGGTCGTGTAGTTGTGAGCTTGCATCCGGGAGATAGTGGGTTCGAATCCCACTGTCGGAAGCCCTGAAGGTGGTTTTCCGTGGTTTCACATTTTCACACCAGGCAATTGCTGGGGCTGTACCTTAATTAGGCCACGGCCGCTTCCTTCCAACTCTGAGGATTTTTCTATCCCATTGTCGCC